>NW_027202716.1:0-92500 GCF_024711535.1 Dipodomys merriami | reverse complement strand
GTTAAGCTTAGGCTTATAGTTAGGCTGAGGGTGAGGGTGGGGGTGAGGACTAGGGGTAGGGTGATTGTTCTGGTTAGGGTTAGTGTTATTGTTATGGTTATGTTTAGAATTACAGTGAGGGTGCAGGTGCGGTTGAGGGTTAGTGTTAGGGTGAGGTTTAGGTTTGGGTTATGGTTAGAGTTAGGTTTAGGGTGAGGGTGAGGTTTAGGGTTAGAATTACGGTTCGGGTGAGGGTTAGGTTGAGGTTTAGGGTTAGTGTTAGTGTTAAGGTTAGGTTTACGGTGAGAGTTAGGGTTAGGATTAGAGTTAGGGTGAGGGTGAGTGTGTGTGTTAGGGTTAGGTTTAGGGTTAGGCTTAGGGTTAGGCTGAGGGTGAGGTTGAGGTGAGGGTTAGGATTAGGTTGAGGGTTAGGTTTAGGTTTAGGGTGAGGGTGAGGATGAGTGTTAGGCTTATGGTGAGTGTGAGGATGAGTGTTAGTTTTAGGATTAGGGTTAGGGTGAGGGCTATAGTGAGGGTGAGGTTTAGGGTTAGGGTTAGGATGAGTGTGAGGTTTAGGGTTAGATTTAGGGTTAGGGTGAGGCTGAGGATGAGGGTTAGGTTTAGTGTTAGTGTTAGATTAAGTGTTAGGGTGAGGGTGAGGGTTAGGCTAAGGGTTAGGGTAAGTGTTAGGGTGAGTCTGAGGGTTAGGGTTAGGCTTAGGTTTAGCCTTAGGTTTAGGCCGAGGGTGAGGGTGAGGGTGAAGGTTAGGGTTAGGTTGAGGTTTAGGGTTAGTGTTAGGGTGAGATTTAGGGTTCAGCCTAAGTTTAGGGTTAGGGTGAGGGTTACGGTTAGTCTTACAGTGAGCATGAGAGTTAGGGTAAGTTTGAGGGTTAGGATTAGGGTTAGGTTTATTGTGACGGTTAGGGTTAGAGTTAGGGTTAGGGTTAGGATGAGGATTAAGGTTAGGATTAGGGTTAGGGTGCGGGATAGTGTGAGGTTGAGGGTTAGGATTAGTGTTAGGGTGAGGATTAGGTTTAGGGTTAGGGTTAGGGTGAGGGTTAGGATGAGGGTTAGGGTTATGGTGACATGAGGGTTAGGGTTAGGGTTTAGTTTAGGGTTAGAATTAGTGTTAGGGTGAGGGTGAGTGTTAGGATTAGTGTTAGGGTTAGGGTTAGGTTTAGGTTTAGGGTTAGGATTAGTGTTAATTTTAGTGTTAGAGTTACAGTTAGGGTAAGGCTGAGGGTGAGGTTGAGGGTTAGGTTTGGGGTGACGTTTATGGTTATGGTTAGGATTATGGTTATGTTGAGGGTGAGGTTTAGGGTTAGATTTAGGGTAAGGGTGCGGGTTATGTGGAGGGTTAGGATTAGGGTTAGTGTGAGGGTTAAGGTTAGGGTGAGGGTTAGGTTGAGTTTTAGGGTTAGGGTTAGGTTTAGGGTTTGGATTTGGGTTAGGGTGAGGGTGAGTGTGAGGGTTACGGTTAGGTTTAGGCTTAGGCTGAGGGTTAGGGTGGGGTGAAGTATTAGGTTTAGGGTGATGGTTAGGATTAGGGTTAGTGTTGGATAGGGTGAGGGTGAGGATTAGGGTAAGGCTTAGGATTAGGCTTAGGGTTAGACTGAGTGTGAGGTTGAGTGTGAGGGTTAGGGTTAGGGTGATGTTTAGGTTTACGGTTAGGGTGAGGATTAGGATGAGTTTTAGGGTTACAGTAAGGGTTAGGGTGAGGATGACAGTAAGGGTTAAGGTGAGGTTGAGACTGAGTGTGAGGGTTAAGATAAGGGTGAGCGTTAGTGTTAGGATTAGGGTGGGGTTTAGGGTTAGGGTTAAGGATATGGTTAGGTGGAGGGGGAAGTTTAGGGTTAGATACAGGGTTAGGGGTAGGGTTAGGGGGAGGGTTAGGGTTAGGGTTTGTGTTAGGGTTAGGGTGAGGGTGAGAGTTAGTGTTAGGGTTAGGGTTAGGGTGAGGTTTAGGGTTAGGGTTAGGGTTTGGTTTAGAGTTATCGTGAGGGTGAGGGTGCGGGTGAGTGTGAGGGTTAAGGTTAGGTTTCAGGTAAGGCTTGTGGTTAGGCTTAGGGTTAGGCTGAGTGTGAGGTTGGGTTTGAGGGTTAGGGTTAGGTTGAGGTTTTCAGATAGGGTTATAGGGAGGGTTAGGATGAGGGTTAAGGTTAGGATTAGGGTTAGGGTGAGGGCTAGGGTGAAGGTGAGGTTTAGGGTTATTGTTAGGTTGAGGTTTAGGTTTAGGGTTAGGGTTAGGGTTAGGGTGAGCATGGGGTTTAGGGTTAGAGTTAGGGTTAAGGCGAAGCGGAGGTTGAGGGTTAGGGTAAGTGTTAGGATTAGGATTAGGGTAAGGGTAGGGTGAGTGTGAGGGTTAGGGTTAGGGTGAGGGTTAGGGTTAGGGTTAAGTTGAAAGTTAGGGTTCAGGTAAAGTTTAGGGTTAGGGTGAGGGTTAGGGTAAGCTTTAAGTTGAGCGTGAGGATTAGGGTTAGGTTGAGGGTTAGGTTTAGGGTTAGGGTTAGGGTGAGGTTTAGTGTTAGGGTTAGGTTTAGGGTTAGGGTTAGGTTTAGGCTGAGGGTGAGGGTGGGGTTGAGGATTAGGCTTAGGTTTTCGGTTAAAATTAGGGTTATTGTTAGTGTTATGGTTTGGGTTTAGTTTGTGGTGAGGGCGAGCCTGAGGTTGAAGGTTATGGTTATGGTTAGGCTTAGTCTTAGGGTTAGGCTGAGGGTGAGTATGGGGGTGAGGAATAGGTTTTGGGTGATGGTTAGGGTTAGGGTTAGGTTGAGGGTGAGGATGAGGCTTTGCGTTAGGATTAGGTTTAGGTTGAGGGCTAGGGTGAGGGTGAGGGTTAGGGTTAGGCTTAGGCTTAGGCTTAGGCTTAGGCTTAGGGTTAGGCTTAGGGTGAGGGTGAGTTTGAGGGTTTGGGTTAGGGTGATGGATAGGGTTAGGGTTAGGTTGAGTGTTAGCATGAGGGTTAGGGTTAGGGTGAGGGTTAGCCTGAATGTGATGGTAAGAATAAAGGTGAGGGTTAGGCTGAGGTTGAGTGTTCCCCTAAGGGTGAGGGTTAGGATTAGGTTGAGGTTTAGGGTAAGGATTAGGATGAGGGTTAGGGTGAGGCTGAGGGTTAATGTTAGGGTTTAGGTGAGGTTTAGGGTTTGGGTGAGAGTTAGGGTTACTGTGAGTGTTAGTGTTAGAGTTAGGGTTAGTGTTAGGGTGAGGGTAAGTGTTAGGGTGAGGGTTAGTGTTAGGGTGAGGGTTATGTTTAGGGTGAGGGTTAGGGTTAGGTTTAGGGTGATTGTTAAGTTTAGAGTTAGGGTTACGTTGAGGGTGAGGGGTGAGAGTTAGGTTTAGGGTGAGGTTTAGGTTTAGGGTTAGGGTTAAAGTTACGGTGAGGGTGAGGGTGAGGTTTAGGGTTACAGTTAGGGTTCAAGTGAGGGTTAGGATGAGGGTTAGGGTTAGGGTTAGTTTTAGGTTTAGGGTTAGGGTGAGGTTTAGGGTTAGGGTTATGGTTAGGATTAGGGTTACGGTGAGGGTTAGGGTTATGGTTAGGATGAGGTTTAAGATGAGGGTTAGTTTTAAGATTATGGTTATGGTGAGGGCTACGTGAGGGTGAGGTTTAGGGTGAGGGTTAGGGTGAGGGTTAGGGTTAGGGATAGTGTTACGGGTAGGTTGAGGGTTAGGGTGAGGTTGTGTGTTAGGGTTAGGGTTAGGATTCAGATTAGGGTTAGGGAGAGGGTGAGTGTGAGGGTTAGAGTTAGGGTTAGGGTTAGGCTTAGGGTTAGGCTGAGGGTGAGGGTGAGGGTGAGTGTTAGGTTTAGGGTGAGTGTTAGGGTTAGGGTTAGGGTGAGAATTAAGGTTCGGCTTTAGGGTTAGGGTGAGGGGTAGGTTGAGGCTGTATGTAAGGTTAAAGTTGAGGGTTACGCTGAGGGTGAGGTTTTCGGTAAGGGGGAGGGTTAGGGTTAGGGTGAGGGATAGGGTACGGGTAAGGGTTAGAGTTAGGGTAAGGGTGAGGGTTAGATTGAGGATTAGGGTTAGGTTTAGTGTGAGGTTTAGGGTTTCGGTGAGGGGTAGGCTTAGTGTGACGGTCAGTGTTAGGGTGAGGGTAAGTGTTAGGTTGAGGTTGAGGGTTAGGGTGAGGGTTAGGATGAGAGTTCGGGTTAGGGTGAGGGTTACGATGAGCGTGATGGTAAGAGTAAAGTTGAGGGTAAGGCTAAGGGTGAGAGTTACGGTAAGGGTGAGGGTTAGGGTTAGGGTGAGTGTTAGGGTAAGTGTTAGGGTTAGGGTTAGATTGGGGATTAGGGTTAGGGTTAGTGTGAGGTTTAGGGTGAGGATGAGGGTTAGGGTGAGGGTTAGGGTTAGAATTAGGATTAGGTTGAGGGCTAGGGTGAGGGTGAGGGTTAGGGTTAGGGTTAAGTTTATGGTGAGGTTTAGGGTGAGGGATAGGTTTAGGTTTAGGGTGAGGGTTAGGATTAGTGTGAGGGTTACGGTTAGGGTGAGAGTGAGGGTGAGGCTAAGTAACGGTTATGGTGAGGATTAGGGTGAGGGTTAGGGTTAGGGTTAGGATTAGGGATAGGGTTAGGGATCGGCTGAGGTAGAGGGTGAGGGTGAGGGTGAGGTTTAGGGTTAGGGATATGTTTAGGGTGAGGGTGAAGGTTAGGGTGAAGGTGAGGGTGAGGATGAGGTTCTTGGTTAGGTAATGGTTAGGGATAGGGTGAGGATTAGTTGAGGGTTAGGGTAAGGGTGAGCTTGAGGTTTAGGGTGTGGGTGAGCATTAGGGTTAGGGTGAGAGTTCGGGTGAGGTAGAAGGTTAGGGTTAGGGTTAGGTGAGTGTTAGTTTTAGTGTTAGGGTTAGGGAGAGGGTTAGGGTTAGGCTTAGCGTGAGGGTGACAGTGAGCGTGACGGTTAGGGTTAGAGTTACGGTGAGGATTCGGTTAAGTGTGAGGTTTAGGGTGAGGATGAGGGTAAGTGTTAGGATGAGGGTTAGGGTTAGGGTTAGGGTGAGGTTTAGGGTTAGGGTTATGATTAGGGTGAGGGTTAGGGTGAGGGTTAGGGTGAGGGTTAAAGTGAGGGTGAGGGTGAGGGTTAGGGTTGTTAAAAGGGTTAAGGTCAGATTTAGGGTGACAGTGAGGTTTTGGGTGAGGGTTAGGTTGAGGGTTAGAGTTAGGGTTAAGGTGAGGGTTAGGGTAAGGGGTAGGGTTACGGTAGGGTGAGGGTTAGGTTTATTGTGAGAGTTAGGTTTAGTGTTAGGGTTAGGATTAGTGTGAGGGTAAGAATTAGCTGACTGTTAGGGTGAGGGTGATGTTTAGGGTTAGGAATAGTGATAGGATTAGTGTAAAGCTGAGGGTGATGGTGAGGTTTAGGATTAGTGTTAGGGTGAGGGCTTGGGTGAGCGTTAGGTTAAGGTTGAGGGTTAGGGTGAGAGTGATGGTAAGGGTAAAGGTGAGGGTTAGGCTCAGGGTGAGGGTTAAGTTAAGGGTGAGGGTTAGGGTTAAGGTGAGCGTTAGGTTAAGGGTTCGGGTTACGGTTAGGGTGAGGGTTAGATTGAGGATTAGGATTAGGGTTAGTGTGAGGTTTAGGGTGAGGTTGAGTGTTAGGTTTAGGTTGAGGGTTAGGGTTAGAATTAGGGTTAGGGTGAGGGTTAGGGTGAGGGTGAGGTTTAGGTAAGGGTTAGGGTTAAGTTTAGGGTGAGGTTTAGGTTTACTGTGAGAGTTGGGGTTAGTGTGAGGGTTAGTGTTAGGGTGAGGGGAAGTGTTAGGGTGGGGATTTGGGTTAGGGTGAGGGTTATGTTTAGTTTGAAGGTTAGGTTTAGGGTTTGGGTGAGGGCTAGGGTGAAGGAGAGTTTTAGGGTTATGTTTAGGGTGAGGTATAGGGTTAGGGTTAAGTTTAGGGTTAGGGTTAAGGTGAGGGTGAGGTTTAGGTTTAGAGTTAGGTTTAGGGTGAGGATTAGGGTTAGGGTTAGTGTTAGGTTTAGGGTTAGGGTGAGGGTTAGGGTTAGGGTGAGGGTTAGGGTTAGGGCTGAGATTAGGATAAGTGTATTTGTGAGGGTGAGTGTGAGTTTGAGTGTTAGGGTTAGTGTTAGGCTTAGGTTTACGCTGAGGTTGAGGGTGAGGGTTAAGGTGAGGGTGACGGTGAGGTTGAGGGTTAGAGTTAGGGTTAGTGTGAGGGTTAGCGTTAGGGTTGGTGTTAGGGTTAGTGTTAGGGTGAGGGTTAGGTTTAGGGTTAGTGTTAGTTTTAGGGTTAGGGTGAGCGTTAGGGTGAGGGTTAGGTTTAGGGAGAGTGTTAGGTTTAGGATTAGGGTTAGGGTGAGTGTGAGTGTGAGGGTTAGGGTTAGGGTTAGGTTTAGGCTTAGGGTTAGGCTGAGGTAGAGTGTAAGTGTGAGAGTTAGGTTGAGGGTTAGGGTTAGGGTTAGGTTTAGAGTTAGCCTTAAGGTGAGGTTTAGTGTTAGGGTTAGGGTTAGGGTTAGGGTGCGGGTTAGGGTTAGGCTTAGCATGAGGTTTACGGTGAGGGTGACGGTTAGGTTTAGAGTTATAGTGAGGATTCGGTTAAGTGTGAGGTTTAGGGTGAGGATGAGGTTAAGTGTTAGGATGAGGGTTAGGGTGAGGGTGAGGGTTAGGGTTAAGGTTTTGGTTAGGATGAGGGTTAGGGTTAGGGTTATGCTTAGGGTTAGGATGAGGGTTAGGCTGAGGGTTAGGGTTATGATTAGGGTGAGGGTTAGGGTGAGGGTGAGGGTTAGGGTTGTTATAAGGGTTAAGGTCAGAATTAGGGTGACGGTGAGATTTTGGGTGAGGGTTAGGTGGAGGGTTAGAGTTAGGGGTAAGGTGAGGGTTAGGGTAAGGAGTAGGGTTACGGTTAGGGTGACGGTTAGGTTTAGTGTGAGAGTTAGGGTTAGGGTTAGGGTTAGGATTAGTTTGAGAGTAAGAATTAGCTGACTGTTTGGGTGAGGGTGAGGTTTAGGCTTAGGAATAGTGACAGGATTAGTGTAAATCTGAGGGTGAGGGTGAGGTTTAGGGTTAGGGTTAGGGTGAGGGCTTGGGCGAGGGTTAGGGTAAGGTTGCAGGTTAGGGTGAGAGTGATGGTTAGGGTAAAGGTGAGGGTTAGACTGAGGGTGAGGGTTAAGATAAAGGTGAGGGTTAGGGTTAGGGTGAGGGTTAGGTTAAGGGTTCGGGTTACGGTTAGGGTGAGTGTTAGTTTGAGGATTAGGGTTAGGGTTAGTGTGAGGTTTAGGGTGAGGTTGAGAGTTAGGGTTAGGGTTAGGGTTAAGGTTAGAATTAGGGTTAGGGTGAGGAGTAGGATGAGGGTGAGGTTTAGGTTAGGGTTAGGGTTAAGGTTAGGGTGAAGTTTATGGTTACTGTGAGGGTTAGGGTTAGTGTTTGGGTTAGGGTTAGAGTTAAGGTTAGTGTTAGGGTGAGGGTAAGTGTTAAGGTGAGGGTTTGGGTTAGGGTGAGGGTTATGTTTCCATTGAGAGTTAGGTTTAGGGTTAGGGTTATTGTTAGGGCTAGGATTAGGATTAGGTTTAGTGTGAGGGTGAGTGTGTGGGTTAGGGTTAGGTTTAGGTTTAGGCTTAAGGTTAGGCTGAGCGTGAGGTTGAGCCTGAGGTTTAGGGTTAGGTTGATGGTTAGGGTTTGGTTTAGGGTGAGGGTTAGGATGAGAGTTAGAGTTAGGATTAGGGTTTGGGTGAGGGCTAGGGTGAAGGTGAGGTTTAGGGTTATGTTTAGCTTGAGGGTTAGGGTTAGGGTTAAGGTTAGGGTTAAGGTGAGGCTGAGGTTTAGGTTTAGAGTTAGGGTTAGGGTGAGGGTTAGGTTTAGGGTTAATGTTCGGTTTAGGTTTAGGGTGAGGGTTAGGGTTAGGTTGAGGGTTAGGGCTAGGGTTATTTTCAGGGTTAGTGTTAAGGTGATGGTTAGGGTGAGGGTTAGGGTTAGGATTAGGATTATGCTTAGGGTTAGGTTGAGTGTGAGGTTTAGGGTTAGGGTTAGATTTAGGCATAGGGTTAGGCTGAGGGTGAGCGCCTCACGCTCAGTTAGGTTTAGGGTGAGGTTTAGTATTAGGGTTAGGGTGAGAGTTAGAGTACCGGTTAAGTTTAGGGTTAGGGTGAGGGTTAGGGTACGGCTTAAGGTGAGGTTGAGGGTTAGGGATAGGTTGAGCATTAGGGTTAGGTTAGGGTTAGGGTAGGGGTGAGGGTGAGGGTTAGTGTTAGTGTTAGGGTGAGATTGAGGGTGAGGGTTAGGGTTATTGTTAGGGTTAGGTTTAGGATGAGTGTTAAGGTTAGGATTAGGGTTAGGGTGATGGCTAGCATGAGGGTGAGGTTTAGGGTTAAGGTTATGGTGAGGTTTAGGGTTAGGGTTAGGGTTAGGGTTAGGGTGAGGGTGAGCTTTAGGGTTAGAGTTAGGGTTAGGGTGAGGCTGAGGGTGAGGGTTGGGTTAGGGTTAGGGTTAGGTGGAGGGTGAGTGTTAGGATTAGGGTTAATTTTAGTGTTAGGTTTAGGGTTAGGGTTAGGTTTAGTCTTAGGATTAGGCTTAGGCAGAGCATGAGGGGGAGGGTTAGTATTAGGGTAATAGTGAGGGTTAGGATGAGGTTTAGTGTTAGGATTAGGTTTAGGGTGAGGGCTAGTGTGAGGGTTAGGGTGAGGGTTAGGGTTAGGGATAGGATTAGGTTTAGGATTTGGGGTAGGGTGAGCGTGAGTGTGAGGGTTAGGCTAAGGGTTAGGGTTAGGCTTAGGGTTAGGGTGAGGGTTAGGGTTAAGATTTGTGTTAGGGTGAGTGTGAGGCTGAGAAATAGGGTTAGGTTTAGGGTTAGGTTTAAGGTTTGTTTTAGGGTTAGTGTTAGGGTTAGGTTTAGGGTTAGGGTTAGGGTTACAGGGAGGGTTAGGGTTAGGGTTAGGCTGAGGGTGAGGTTGGGGGTGAGGATTAGGGTTAGGGTTAAGTTTAGGGTTAGTCTTATTGTTAGTGTTATGGTTAGGGTTAAGTTTTCAGTGAGGGTGAGGCTGAGGGTGAGGGTTATGTTTAGGTTTTGGGTTAGGGTTAGTGTTATTGTTATGGACAGGGTTAGAGTTAGGGTGAGTTAGAGGGTGAGGGTGAGGGTTAGGGTTAGGGTGAGTTTTAGGGTTAGGGTGAGGGTGAGGTTTAGTGTTAGAGTTAGAGTTTGGGGGTGGATTTGGGGGAGGTTTAGGGTTAGGGTTAGTGTTAGGGTTAGGATGAGGGTGAGGTTCAGGTTGAGGTTTAGGGATAGGTTTAGGTTTAAGCTTAGGGTTAGGGTGAGCATGAGTGTGAGGGTTAGGGTGAGGGTTAGGCTTAGGCTTAGGGTTAGGCTGATGGTGAGGGTGGGGGTGAGGATTAGGGTTAGGGTGATGGTTAGTGTTAGTCTTAGTGTTATTTTTAGAGTTAGCGTTAGAGTTATGGTGAGGGTGTGGGTGCGGGTGAGGGTTAATGTTAGGATTAGGGTGGGGTTTAGAGTTAGGGTTAGGGTTAGGGTTAGGTGGAGGGGGAAGTTTAAGGTTAGATACAGGGTTAGGGGGAGGGTTAGGGGGAGGTTTAGGGTTAGGATTTGTGTTAGGGTTAGGGTGAGGGTGAGGGTTAGGTTTAGGGTTAGGGTTAGGGTGAGGTTTAGGGTTAGGGTTAGGGTTTGGTTTAGAGTTATGGTGAGGGTGTGGATGCGAGTGAGTGTGAGGGTTAAGGTTAGGTTTCAGGTAAGTCTTGTGGTTAGGCTTAGGGTTAGGCTGAGTGTGAGGGTGGGTTTGAGTGTTAGGGTTAGGGTGAGGGTTTCAGATAGGGTTATAGGGAGGGTTAGGATGAGGGTTAGGGTTAGGATTAGGGTTAGGGTGAGGGCTAGGGTGAAGGTGAGGTTTAAGGTTATGGTTAGGGTGAGGTTTAGGTTTAGGGTTAGGGTTAGGGTTAGGGTGAGAGTGGAGTTTAGGGTTAGAGTTAGGGTTAAGGTGAGGCGGAGGTTGAGGGTTAGGGTTAGGGTTAGGATTAGGATTAGGGTAAGGGTAGGGCGAGTGTGAGGGTTAGGGTTAGGGTGAGGGTTAGGTTTAGAGTTAAGTTGAAAGTTAGGTTTCAGGTAAAGTTTAGGGTTAGGGTGAGGGTTAAGGTTAGCTTTAAGTTGAGCGTGAGGATTAGGGTTAGTTTGAGGGTTAGGTTTAGGGATAGGGTTAGGGTGAGGTTTAGGGTTAGGGTGAGGGTGAGGTTTAGTGTTTGAGTTAGAGTTTGGGGGTGGGTTTGGGGGAGGTTTAGGGTTAGGGTTAGTGTTAGGGTTAGGGTGAGGGTGAGGTTCAGGTTGAGGTTTAGGGATAGGTTTAGGTTTAAGCTTAGGGTTAGGGTGAGCATGAGTGTGAGGGTTAGGGTGAGGGTTAGGCTTAGGCTTAGGGTTAGGCTGATGGTGAGGGTGGGGGTGAGGATGAGGGTTAGGGTGATGGTTAGTGTTAGTCTTAGTGTTATTTTTAGAGTTAGCGTTAGAGTTATGGTGAGGGTGTGGGTGCGGGTGAGGGTTAAAGTTAGGATTAGGGTGGGGTTTAGGGTTAGGGTTAGGGTTAGGGTTAGGTGGAGGGGGAAGTTTAAGGTTAGATACAGGGTTAGGGGGAGGGTTAGGGGGAGGTTTAGGGTTAGGATTTGTGTTAGGGTTAGGGTGAGGGTGAGGGTTAGGTTTAGGGTTAGGGTTAGGGTGAGGTTTAGGGTTAGGGTTAGGGTTTGGTTTAGAGTTATGGTGAGGGTGTGGATGCGAGTGAGTGTGAGGGTTAAGGTTAGGTTTCAGGTAAGTCTTGTGGTTAGGCTTAGGGTTAGGCTGAGTGTGAGGGTGGGTTTGAGTGTTAGGGTTAGGGTGAGGGTTTCAGATAGGGTTATAGGGAGGGTTAGGATGAGGGTTAGGGTTAGGATTAGGGTTAGGGTGAGGGCTAGGGTGAAGGTGAGGTTTAAGGTTATGGTTAGGGTGAGGTTTAGGTTTAGGGTTAGGGTTAGGGTTAGGGTGAGAGTGGAGTTTAGGGTTAGAGTTAGGGTTAAGGTGAGGCCGAGGTTGAGGGTTAGGGTTAGGGTTAGGATTAGGATTAGGGTAAGGGTAGGGCGAGTGTGAGGTTTAGGGTTAGGGTGAGGGTTAGGTTTAGAGTTAAGTTGAAAGTTAGGTTTCAGGTAAAGTTTAGGGTTAGGGTGAGGGTTAAGGTTAGCTTTAAGTTGAGCGTGAGGATTAGGGTTAGTTTGAGGGTTAGGTTTAGGGATAGGGTTAGGGTGAGGTTTAGGGTTAGGGTTAGGGTGAGTGTTAGGATGAGAAGTAGGGTTAGGATTAGGGTTAGGATGAGGGCTAGGTTGAGGGTGACCGTTAGGTTTAGTGTTAGGGTGACTTTTAGTGTTAGGGTTAGGGTTAGGGTAAGGGTTAGGATGAGGGTTAGGGTTAGAGTAAGTGTGAGGGTTAGGGTTAGGTTGAGGGTTAGGTTTGGGATTAGGGTTAGTGTGAGGTTGAATATTTGAATTAGGGTTAGGGTTAGGGTTATTGTTAGGGATAGGGTTAGTGTTACGATTATGTTGAGGTTGAGGTTTAGATTTAGGGTTAGGGTGAGGTTTTTAGTGTTACGGTTAGGGTTAGAGTTAGGGTTAGCGTGAGATTCGGGTTACTGTGAGGGTTAGTGTTAGGGTTAAGTTTTGGGTTGTGGTGAGGGTTATAGTTAGGGTTAGGTTTAGGATTAGGGTTAGGGTTATTGTTATGGTTGGGTTTAGGGTTACGGTTAGGGTGAGGGTAAATGTGAGGTTTAGGCTTAGTGTTAGGTTTAGGCCTAATGTTAGGGTTAGGGTTAGGATTACGGTTGGGGTTAGGGTGAGGTTTAGGTTTTGGTTTACTTTATAGTTAGGTTTAGGGTGAGGGTGGGATTTAGGGTTAGAGTTAGGTTTAGGGTGAGGGTTAGAGTCGGGGTTAGGGTTAGGGTTCGGATTAGGCTGAGGGTTAAGGTGGGGGTCACGGTAAGGTTAAAGTTGAGGGTTAGGCCTAGGGTGAGGGTTATGGTAAGGGTCAGGTTTAGGGTTAGGGTGAGGGTTAGGCTGAGGGTTAGGCTGAGGCTGAGGGTTAGACTGAGGATTAATGTTAGGGTTAGTGTGAGATTTATGGTGAGGGTGAGTGTTAGGGTTATGGTGTGGGCTAGGGTGAGGGTGAGGATTAGGGTTAGTTTTAGGATTAGGCTGAGGGTGAGGTTGAGGGTAAGGGTTAGGGATAGGGTTAGTGTTAGGATTAGGGTTAGGGGGAGGGTTAGGATGAGGATTAGGGTTAGGATTAGGGTTAGGGTAAGGGCTAGGGTAAGGGTAGGTTTAGAGTTACGTTTAGGGTCAGGTTTAGGGTTAGGGTTAGGCTAAGGGTTATGGTTAGGGTGAGGTTTAGGGTTTGAGTTAGGGTTAGGGTGAGGTTGAGGGTGAGGGTTAGGGTTAGGCTTAGTGTTAGGGTTAGGGTTAGGGTTAGGGTGAGGGTTAAGGTGAGATTGAGGGTTAAGGTTAGTGTTAGGGTTAGGCTTAGGATTAGGCTGAGTGTGAGGTTGAAGCTGAGTGTTAGGGTTAGGGTGAGGGTTAGGCTTAGGGTTATGGGGAGGGTTAGGATCAGGGTTAGGGTTAGGATTAGGGCTAGGGTGAGGGCTAGGGTGAGGGTGAGGTTTAGGGTTAGGTTTAGGTTGAGGTTTAGTGTTAGGGATAGAGGGAGGATTAGGATGAGGTTTAGATTTAGGATTAGGGTTTGCCTGAGGGCTAGGTTGAGGTTGATGGTTAGGGTAAGTGTTAGGCTTAGGCTTAGTTTTAGGCTGAGCATGTGGTTGAGGGTGAGGATTAGATTTAGGTTTGGGTTGAGGTTTAGTGTTAGGGTTAAGGATAGAGTTCGTTTTAGGGTGAGGGTGAGGTTTAGGGGTAGAGTTAGGGTTAGGATGTGGGTTAGGTTTAGGGTGAGGGTTAGTGTGGGGGTCACGGTAAGGGTAAATGTGAAGTTTAGGGTGAGGGTGAGGGTTACGGTAAGGGTGAGGGTTAGGTTTAGGGTGAGGGTTAGGGTTAGGGTTAGGATAAGGCTGAGGCTTATATTGAGGATTATTTTTAGTGTTAGTGTGGGGTTTAGGGTGAGGGTGAGGGTTAGGGTTAGGGTGAGGGTAGGGTTAGGTTTAGGGTGAGGTTTAGGGTTAAGGTGATGGTTAGTGTTAGTGTTAGTGTGAGGTTTAGGGTTAGGGTTAGGGTTAGGATTAATATTAGGGTTAGGCTTAAGGTGAGGCTTAGGGTGAGGGTGAGAGTCAGGGTTAGGGTTTGATTGGGATTTGCGTTAGGATGAGAGAGGATTAGGGTTAGGATAGGCTTAGGTTTAGGCTGAGGGTGAGGGTGAGTGTGAGGGTTAGAGTTAGGGTGAGGGATAGGGTTAGGGTGAGCGTTAGGGTTTGGGTTAAGTTTAGGGTTAGGGTGAGTGTTAGGGTAGGGGTTACAGTGAGGGTGAGGGTTAGGTTTAGGTTGAGGGTTAGGGTTAGGGTTAGGGTTAGGGTGAGGGTGAGTGTTAGGGTTAGGGTTATTTTTAGGATGAGGTTTAGGATGAGTGTTAGGGTTAGGATTAGGGTTAGGGTGAGGGCTTGCGTGAGGGTGAGTTTTAGGGTTAAGGTTAGGGTGAGGTTTAGGGTTAGGGTTAGGGTGAGGGTGAGGTTTAGGGTTAGAGGTAGGGTTAGGTTGAGGCTGAGAGTGAGGGTTGGGTTAGGGTTAGGGTTAGGTTGACGGTGAGTGTTAGGATTAGGGTTAGGTTTAGGGTTAGGTTTAGGGTTAGGATTACTTTTATTGTTAAGGTTAGGGTTAGAGTTAAGGTGAGGTTGAGGGTGAGGGTGAGGGGTCGGTTTATTTTTAGGGTGAGTTTGAGGGTTAGGGTTAGTGTTAGGGTAATGGTTAGGATGAGGGTTAGGGTTACGATAAGTGTGAGGGTTAGGGTAAGGTTTAGAGTAAGGATTAGGGTTAATGTGAGTTTGAGGGTTAGGATTAAGTTTAGGGTTAGGGTTATTGTTAGGGTTAATGTTACGGTTACAATGAAGTTGAGGGTTAGAGTTAGAGTTAGGGTGAGGTTTTTAGTGTTAGTGTTAGGGTTAGAGACAGGGTTAGGGTGAGTGTGAGGTTTAGGGGTAGAGTTAGTGTTAGAGTAATGGTTAGGGTGAAGGTTAGGGTTAGGGTGAGGGTTAAGGTGGCGGTGACGGTAAAGGTAAAGTTGAGGGTTAGGCCTAGGGTGAGGGTTACAGTAGGGTGAGGGTTAGGTTTACAGTGAGTGTTAGGGTTAGGGTAAGGGTGAGGGTGACGGTTAGATTGAGGATTAGTGTTAGGGTTTGTGTGAGTTTGAGAGTGAGGATGAGGGTTAGGCTTAGGGTGAGGGCTAGGGTGAGGGTGAGGATTAGGTTTAGTGTTAGGGTGAGTTTAGGGTTAGGGTGAGGGTTATGGTTAGCGTTAGGGCTAGGTTTAGGTGTAGGTTTAGTGTTAGTGTTAGGGTTTGAGTTAGGGTTAGGGTAAGGGTTTTTGTTAGGGTTATTATTAGGGTTAGGGTTAGGATGAGGTTTAAGTTTAGGTTTCGGTTTAGAGTTAGGGTTAGTGTGAGGGTGAGGTTTAGGGTTAGAGTTAGGGTGAGTGTTAGGGCTATAGTTAGTGTGAGCGTTAGGGTTAGGGTTAGGCTTAGGCTTTGGCTTACACTTAGGCCCAGCATGTGGGTGAGTGTTAGTGTTAGGGTTAGGGTGAGGGTTAAGGTTAGGGTTAGGGTGAGGATTAGGATGAGGTTTAGGGTTAGGATAAGGGTTAGGCTGAGGGCTAGGGTGAGGGTTAGGATGAGGGTTAGGCTTAGGGATAGGGTTAGGTTTAGGAATAGGTTTAGGGTGAGGGTGAACGTGAGGGTTAGAATTAGGGTTAGGTTTGGCTTAGGGTTAGGGTGAAGGTTAGGTTTAGGGTTTGGTTAGGGTGAGAGTGAGGCTGAGGATTAGGGTTAGGTTTAGGGTTAGGTTTAGATTTAGTTTTAATGTTAGTGTTAGGGATAGGGTTACAGTAAGGGTTAGGGTTAGGGTTAGGTTTATTGTTAAGGTTAGGGTTAGGGTTACAGTTACAATGAGGGTGAGGGTGAGGATTAGTGTTAGCATTATGGTTAGATTTAGTGTTAGGGTTAGGGTTAGAGTTAGGGTTAGGGTGAGGGTGAGGTTTAGGGGTAGATTCAGGGTTAGGGTGAGTGTTAGGCTGAGGGTTAGGGTTAGGGTGAGGGTTAGGGTGGGGGTGATGGTACGGGTAAACGTGAGGGTTAGGCTGAGGGTGTGGGTTATTGTAAGAGTGAGGGTTAGTTTTAGCATGAGTGTTAGGGTTAGGGGTAGTGTGAGGGTGAGGGTTAGATTGAGGATTATTGTTAGGGTTAGTGTGAGGTTTAGGGTGAGGATGCGTGTTAGGGTTAGGGTGAGGGCTAGGGTGAGGGTGAGGGCTAGGGTTAGGTTTTGGGTGAGGTTTAGAGTTAGGGTGATGGTTAGATTTAGTGTGAGGGTTAGTGTTAGGGTTAGGGTGAGTGTTCGGGTGAGGGTAAATGTTAGGGTGAGGCTTAAGGTAAGGGTGAGGGTTAGGGTTAGGGTTAATGTTAGGGTTAGTTTTAGGGTTATGGTTAAGTTGAGGGTGAGGGTGAGGTTTAGGTTTAGGGTTGAGGATGAGTTTTAGGTTTAGGGTTAGGTTTAGAGTTAGGGTAAGGGTGAGAGTGAGGTTTAGGGTTAGAATTAGTGTTAGTGTTAGGGTTAGGGTTAGGTTGAGGGTTAGGTTTAGGGCTAGGATTAGGCTTAGGCTTAGGCTTAGGCCGAGCATGAGGGTGAGGTTTAGGGTTAGGATTAGAGTGAGGGTTAGGGTTAGGGTTAGGGTGAGGGTTAGGATGAGGTTTAGGGTTAGGATTAGGTTTAGGGTGAAGGCTAGGGTTAGGGTTAGGGTAAGGTATAGGGTTACATTTAGGATTAGGGTTAGGTTGAGCGTGAGGGTGAGTGTGAGGGTTAGGGTTAGGGTTAGTTTTATTGTTAGGGTTAAGGTTAGCGCTACGGAGTGGGTGAGGGTGCGGGTGAGGGTTAGGTTTAGGTTTAGGGTGGGGTTTAGGGTTAGGGTTAGGGTTAGGTTTAGTGTGAGGGTGAGGTTTAGGGTTAGATATAGGGTTAAGGGGAGGGTTAGGGTGAGGGTTAGGGTGAGGCTTAGTGTTAGGGTTAGGGTGAGGGTGAGGGTTAGGTTAAGGTTTAGGGTTAGGGTTAGGGTTAGGGTTAGTGTGAGGGTTAGTGTTAAGGTTAGGATTAGTGTTTGGGTGAGGTTAAATGTTAGGGTGAGCATTTGGGTTAGGTGAGCGTTATGCTTTTGGTGAGGTTTAGTGTTAGTTTTAGGGTTAGGGTTAGGGTGAGGCTGAGGCTTAGGGTTAAAGTTAGGATTAGAGTGAGGCTGAGGGTGAGGGTGAGGGTTAGGGTTAGGGTTATTGTTAGGGTTAAGGTTAATGTGATGGTTAGGTTTACGGTTAGGTTTAGTGTTAGGGTTAGGATTAGGATTAGGCTTAGGGTTAGAATGAGTGTGAGGTTTAGGGTTAGGGTTAGAGTTAGGCTTAGGGTTAGGCTGAGGGTGAGGGTGAGGGTTAGGTTTAGGGTGAGGTTTAGGGTTAGGGTTATGGTGAGAGTTAGGGTTCGGGTTAAGTTTAGGTTTAGGGTGAGGGTTAGGGTATGGGTTAAGGTGAGGGTGAGCGTTAGGTTTAGGTTGAGCTTTAGGTTTAGGTTAGGATTAGGGTGAGGTTGAAGGTGAGGGTTAGGGTTAGTGATAGGGTGAGGGTTAGGATGAGGGTTAGGGTTAGGATTAGGGTTAGGGTGACGGCTAGGGTGAAGTTTAGGGTAAGGTATTGGGTTACATTTAGGATTAGGGTTAGGTTGAGGGTGAGGGTGAGTGTGAGGGTTAGGGTTAGGGTTAGTGTTATTGTTAGGGTTAGGTTTAGCGCTACAGAGAGGGTGAGGGTGCGGGAGAGGGTTAGGTTTAGGGTTAGGGTGGGGTTTAGGGTTAGGGTTAGGGTTAGGGTTAGTGTGAGGGTGAGGTTTACGGTCAGTTATAGGGTTAGAGTGAGGCTTAGGGTAAGGGTTAGGGTGAGGCTTAGTGTTAGGGTTAGGGTGAGGGTGAGGGTTAGGTTAAGGTTTGGGGTTAGGGTTAGGGTTAGGATTAGTGTGAGCAATAGTGTTAATGTTAGGGATAGTGTTTGGGTGAGGTTAAATATTAGGGTGAGGGTTTGGGTTAGGGTGAGGGTTATGCTTTGGGTGAGGTTTAGTGTTAGTTTTAGGGTTAGGGTTAGGGTGAGGCTGAGGCTTAGGGTTAAAGTTAGGGTTAGAGTGAGGCTGAGGGTGAGGGTGAGGGTTAGGGTTAGGGTTATTGTTAGGGTTAAGGTTAATGTGATGGTTAGGTTTACTGTGAGAGTTGGGGTTAGTGTGAGTGTTAGTGTTAGGGTGAGGGGAAGTGTTAGGGTGGGGGTTTGGGTTAGGGTGAGAGTTATGTTTAGTTTGAAGGTTAGGTTTAGGGGTTGGGTGAGGGATAGGGGGAAGGTGAGGTTTAGGGTTATGTTTAGGGTGAGGTATAGTGTTAAGGTTAAGTTTAGGGTTAGGGTTAACGTTCGGGTGAGGGTTAGGGTTAGGGACAGTGTTAGGTTTAGGATTATGGTTAGGTTGAGGGTGAGTGTGAGGGTTAGAATTAGGGTTTGGTTTAGGCTTAGGGTTAGGCTGAGGTAGAGTGTAAGTGTGAGAGTTAGGGTGCGGTTTAGGGTTAGGGTTAGGTTTAGAGTTAGCCTTAAGGTGAGGTTTAGTGTTAGGGTTAGGGTTATTGTGAGGGTTAGGTTTAGGTTTATGGTGAGGATTAGGGTTAGGTTTAGAATTAGGCTTATGGTTAGGCTGAGGGTGGGGGTGGAGGTGAGGATTAGGGTTAAGGTTAGGTTTAGGGTTAGGGTTATTGGTATTTTTATGGTTAGGGTAAAGTTTGCAGTGAGGTTGAGGTTGAGGGTGAGTGTTAGGTTTAGGGTGAGGTTTAGTGTTAGGTTTAAGCTTAGGTTGAGGTTGAGCTTGAGAGTTAGGGTTAGGCTTAGGGTTAGGGTGATGATTAATGTTAGTGTTTGGGTTAGGGTGAGGCTGAGGATTAGGGTGAGGTTTAGGGTTAGGTTTAGGTTTAGGGTTAGGGTTAGGGTTAGGGTGAGGGTGAGGTGGTGGTGAGCATTAAGGTTAGGGTTTCGGTTAAAATTAGGGTTATTGTTAGTGTTATGGTTTGGGTTTAGTTTGCGGTGAGGGTGAACCTGAGGTTGAGGGTTATGGTTAGGGTTAGGCTTAGTCTTAGGGTTAGGCTGAGAGTGAGTATGGGGGTGAGGAATAGGTTTAGGGTGATGGTTAGGGTTAGGGTTAGGTTGAGGGTGAGGATGAGGCTTAGCATTAGGATTAGGTTTAGGGTGAGGGCTCGGGTGAGGGTGAGGGTTAGGGTTACGGATAGGCTTAGGCTTATGCTTAAGGTTAGGCTTAGGGTGAGGGTGAGTTTGAGGGGTGGGTTAGGATGATGGATAGGGTTAGGGTTAGGTTGAGTGTTAGGATGAGTGTTAGGGTTAGGGTGAGGGTTAGCCTGAATGTGACGGTAAGAATAAAGGTGAGGGTTAGGCTGAGGGTGAGTGTTCCCCTAAGGGTGAGGGTTAGGATTAGGTTGAGGTTTAGGGTAAGGATTAGGATGAGGGGTAGGGTGAGGGTGAGGGTTAGATTGAGGATTAGGATTGGGGTTTGTGTGAGGTTTAGGTTGAGGATGAGGTTTAGGGTTTGGGTGAGGGTTAGGGTTAGAATTAGAGTTAGGGTGAGGCTGAGGGTTAGTGTTAGGGTTTAGGTGAGGTTTAGGGTTCGGGTGAGAGTTAGGGTTACTGTGAGGGTTAGTGTTAGAGTTAGGGTTAGTGTTAGGGTGAGGGTACGTGTTAGGGTGAGGGTTAGGGTTAGGGTTATTATGGTTAGGGTGAGGGTTACTGTTATGTTTAGGGTGATTTTTAAGTTTAGAGTTAGGGTTATGTTGAGGGTGAGGGTGAGTTTTAGGGTTAGGGTGAGGTTTAGGATTAAGTTTAGGGTTAGAGTTACGGTGAAGGTGAGGGTGAGGTTTAGGGTTACAGTTAGGCTTCAAGTGAGGGTTAGGATGAAGGTTAGGGTTAGGGTTGGTTTTAGGTTTAGGGTTAGGTTGAGGTTTAGGGTTAGGGTTATGGTTAGGATTAGGGTTAGGGTGATTGTTAGGGTTAGGGTTAGGGTTAGGATGAGGGTTAAGATGAGGGTTAGTTTTAGGATTATGGTTATGGTGAGGGCTATGGTGAGGGTGAGGTTTAGGGTTAGGTTTAGGGTTAGGTTTCGGGTTAGGGTTAAATTTAGGGTCAGTGTGAGTTTGACGTTTAGTGTTAGAGATAGAGTTAGGGTGACGGTTAGGGTGAGGGTTAGGGTTAGGGTTATTGTTACGGGTAGGGTGAGGGTGAGGGTGAGTGGTAGGGTGATGGTGTGTGTTAGGGTTAGGGTTAGGATTCAGATTAGGTTTAGGGAGAGGGTGAGTGTGAGGGTTAGAGTTAGGGTTAGGGTTAGGCTTAGGGTTAGGCTGAGGGTGAGGGTGAGGGTGAGTGTTAGGGTTAGGGTGAGGCTTAGGGTTAGGGTGAGGCTTAGGGTTAGAGGTAGGGTGAGAATTAAGGTTCGGCTTTAGGGTTATGGTGAGGGTTAGGTTGAGGGTGTCTGTAAGGTTAAAGGTGAGGGTTAGGCTGAGGGTGAGGTTTTCGTTAAGGGGGAGGGTTAGGTTTAGGGTGAGGTATACAGTAAGGGTAAGGGTTAGGGTTAGGGTGAGGGTGAGGGTAAAGGTAAGGGTTAGGGTTAGGGTGAGGGTGAGGATTAGATTGAGGATTAGGGTTAGGGTTAGTGTGAGGTTTAGGGTTTCGGTGAGGGGTAGGCTTAGTGTGAGGGTTAGTGTTAGGGTGAGTGTAAGTGTTAGGTTGAGGTTGAGGGTTAGGGTGAGGGTTATGTTTATGGTGAGGCTTAGGATTAAGGTTAGTGTTTTTGTTAGGGTTAGGGTTATGGTTACGGTGAGGGTGAGTGTGATGGTGAGGTTTAATGCTAGGGTTAGGGTGACATTTAGGGTTAGGGTTAGGGTTAGAGTTAGGGTTAGGGTGAAGGTCAGTTTTAGGGTTAGTGTTAGGGTTAGGGTGAGGTTTAGGTTGAGGGTTAGTATTAGGGTTAGTGTTAGGGTTAGGGTTAGGGTGAGGGTTAGGTTGAAGGTAAGTGTTAGGGCTTGGGTTAGGTTTAGGTTTATGGTTAGGGTGAAGGTGAGTGTGAGGGTTAGGCTTACTGTTAGGCTTAGGATTAGGCTGAGGGTGAGGGTTTAGGTGAGGATTAGGGTTAGGGTGCCGGTTAGGGTTAGGGTTAGGGTTAGAATTAGCCTTAAGGTGAGGTTTAGGGTTAGGGTTAGGTTTAGGGTTAGGTTGAGTTTTAGGTTGAGGGTTAGGGTTTTTGTTAGGGTTAGGGGGAGGGGGAGGTTTAGGGGGAGGTTTACGTCAGGCTTAGTGTTAGGATTAGGGTGAGGTAAAGGGTTAGGGTGAGTGTTAAGGTTAGGTTAGGTTGAGGGTTAAGATGAGGGTTAGGGTTTCAGTGAGAGTGAGGGTTAAGGTTAGGGTGAGGGTTAGGGTTAGGATTATGGTTATGGTGAGGGTGATGGTTAGGATTAGGGTTAGGGTTATTGTAAATGTTATGGTTAGGGTTACATTTCCCGTGAGGGTGAGGCTGAGAGTGAAGCTTTGGGTTAGGGTAATGGTTAGTTTTAGGGTTAGGATTAGGGATAGGGTGGGTGAGGTTTAGGGTTAGACTTAGGTTGAAGGGGAGGTTTAGGGTGAGGGTTAGGGTTAGGGTTAGTGTTAGGGTTAGCTTTAGGTTTAGAGTGAGGTTAAGGTTGAGGTTTAGGTTTTGGGCTAGGTTTAGGGTTAGGATTAGGGTTAGTGTGAGGCAGAGTGTGAGGGTTAGGGTTAGGATTAGGCTTAGGCTTAGGGTTTGGCTGAGGGTGAGGATGGGTTTGAGGATTAGGCTTAGGGTGATGGATAACCTTGGGGTTAGGTGAGGGTTAGGATGAGGGTTAGGGTTAGGATTAGGGTTAGGGTGAGGGCTATGGTGAGGGGAGGGTTAAGGTTAGGGTTAGGATAAGGCATAGGTTTAAGCTGAGGGTGATGGTGAGGGTGAGGGTTAGGGTTATAGTGATGGATAGGGTTAGGGTTAGGGTGAGGGTTAGGATGAGGGTTTGGGTTAGGGTGAGGTTTACAATGAGCGTGATGGTAAGAGTAAAGTTGAGGGTAAGGCTAAGGGTGAGAGTTACGGTAAGGGTGAGGGTTAGCGTTAGGGTGAGGGTTAGGGTTAGGATTAAGGTTAGGGTTAGATTGGGGATTAGGGTTAGAGTTAGTGTGAGGTTTAGGGTGAGGATGAGGGTTAGGGTGAGGGTTAGGGTTAGAATTAGGGTTAGGGTCAGGGCTAGCGTGAGGGTGAGGGTTAGGGTTAGCGTGAAGTTTATGGTGAGGTTTAGGTTGAGGTGTAGGTTTAGGTTTAGGGTGAGGGTTAGGATTAGTGGTAGGGTTACGGTTAGGGTGAGAGTGAGGGTGAGGGTAAGGGTTATGGTGAGGGTTCGGATGAGGGTGAGGGTTAGGGATAGGATTAGGGATATGATTAGGGATAGGCTAAGGTTGAGGGTGAGGGTGAGGGTGAGGTTTATGTTTATGTTTATGGTTAGGGTGAGGTCTAGGGTGAGGGTGAGGGTTAGGGTGAAGGTGAGGGTGAGGGTGAGAATCTTGGTTAGGTAATGGTTAGGGTTAGGGTGAGGATTAGTTGAGGGTTAGGGTAAGGGTGAGCTTGAGGTTTAGGGTGTGGGTGAGCGTTAGGATTAGGGTGAGGGTGAGGGTGATGGTGAGGGTTAGGGTGAGGTAGAGAGTTAGGTTTATGGTTAGGTGAGGGTTAGTGTTAGGGTTTGGATTAGGGTGAGGGTTAGGATTAGGTTTAGGTTTTGGGTGAGGTTTAGGTTGAGGGTGAGGGTTAAGGTTACGGTTAGGTTTGTGGTGTGGATAAGTGATAGCATGAGGGTTAGGGTGAGTGTTTGACTTAGCATTAGGGTTAGGGTGAGGGTTAGGGTGAGGATTAGGGTGAGTTTTAGGGTTAGGGTGAGGGTTAGGGTTAGGCTTAGCGTGAGGTTGACGGTGAGGTTGACGGTGAGGATTCGGTTAAGTGTGAGGTTTAGTGTGAGGATGAGGTTAAGTGTTAGGATGAGGGTTAGGGTGAGGGTGAGGGTTAGGGTTAAGTTTCAGGTTAGGGTGAGGTTTAGGGTGAGGGTTAGGGTTATGATTAGGGTGAGGGTTAGGGTGAGGGTGAGGGTTAGGGTTGTTATAAGGGTTAGGGTCAGAATTAGCGTGACGGTGAGGTTTTGGGTGAGGGTTAGGTTGAGGGTTAGAGTTAGGGTTATGGTGAGGGTTAGGGTAAGGGGTAGGGTTACGGTTAGGGTGAGGGTTAGGTTTATTGTGAGAGTTAGGGTTAGGGTTAGGGTTAGGATTAGTTTGAGAGTAAGAATTAGCTGACTGTTAGGGTGAGGGTGAGGTTTAGGGTTAGGATTAGTGATAGAATTAGTGTAAATCTGAGGGTGAGGGTGAGGTTTAGGGTTACAGTCAGGGTGAGGGCTTTGGTGAGGGTTAGGGCAATGTTGAGGGTTAGGGTGAGAGTGATGGTAAGGGTAAAGGTGAGGGTTAGGCTGAGGGTGAGGGTTAAGATAAGGGTGAGGGTTAGCGTTCGGGTGAGGGTTAGGTTAAGGGTTTGGGTTACGGTTAGGGTGAGTGTTAGATTGAGGATTAGGGTTAGGGTTAGTGTAAGGTTTAGGGTGAGGTTGAGGGTTAGGGTTAGGGTTAGGGTTAGGGATAGAATTAGGGTTAGGGTGAGGACTAGGATGAGGGTGAGGTTTAGGTTAGGGTTAGGGTTAAGGTTAAGGTGAAGTTTATGGTAATTGTGAGGGTTAGGATTAGTGTGAGGGTTAGGGTTAGAGTTAAGGTTAGTGTTAGGGTGAGGGTAAGTGTTAGGTTGAGGGTTTGGGTTAGGGTGAGGGTTATGTTTCGGTTGAGGGTTAGGTTTAGGGTTAGGGTTATTGTTAGGGCTAGGATTAGGATTAGGGTTAGGGTGAGGGTGAGTGTGTGGGTTAGGGTTAGGTTTAGGATTAGGCTTAAAGTTAGGCTGAGGGTGAGGTTGAGGCTGAGGATTAGGGTTGGGGTGATGGTTAGGGTCTGGGTTAGGGTGAGGGTTAGGATGAGGGTTAGAGTTAGGATTAGGGTTTGGGTGAGGGCTAGGGTGAAGGTGAGGTTTAGGGTTATATTTAGCGTGAGGTTTAGGGTTAGGGTTAGTGTTAAGGTTAAGGTGAGGCTGAGGTTTAGGTTTAGAATTAGGATTAGGTTGAGGGTTAGGTTTAGGGTTAATGTTCGGTTTAGGTTTAGGGTGAGGGTTAGGGTTAGGGTGAGGGATAGGGTTAGGGCTGGGAGTAGGATTAGTGTTAGGGTGAGGGTGAGGGTGAGTGTACGGGTTAGGGTTAGGTTTAGGGTGAGCCTTAGGTTTAGGCTGAAGTTGAGGGTGAGTCTTAACGTGAGGGTGAGTGTGAGGTTTAGGGTTAGAGTTAGGGTTAGTGTGAGGTTTAGTGTAAGTATTGCTGTTAGGATTAGGGTTAGGATGAGGTTTAGGGTGAGGGTTATGTTTTAGGATCGGGTTAGATTTAGGATTAGGTTTAGCGTGAGTGTGAGTGTGAGGATTAGGGTTAAGGTTGGGCTGAGGTTGAGGGTGAGGGTTAGGGTTAGGGTGAGGGTTAGGGTTAGGTTTAGGGTGAGGGTTAGGATGAGGTTTAGGGTTAGGATTATGGTTACGGTGAGGGCTAGGGTGAGGGTTAAGGTTAGGTTTAGGTTTAGGTTTAGGATTAGGGTTCGGGTTAGGTTAGGGTTAGGGTTAGGGTGCGGGCTAGGGTGAGGGTGAGTGTTAGGGTTAGGGTTACTCTTAGACTTAGGGTTAGGCTGAGGGTGGGATGAGGAATAGGGTTTGGGTGATGGTTAGGGTTAGGGTTATGGTGAGGTTTAGGATGAAGGTTCGGGTTAGGATTAGGTTTAGGGTGAGGGGTAGGGTGAATGTGAGGGTTATGGTTAGGCTTAGGCTTAGGGTTAGGCTGAGGATAATGGTGGGAATGAGGAATAGGTTTTGGGTGATGGTTAAGGTTAGGGTGAGGGTGAGGGTTAGGATGAGGGTTGGGGTTAGGATAAGTTTTAGGGTGAGGGCTTGGGTGAGGGTGAGGTTTAGGGTTAGGGTTCGGCTTAGGCATAAGTTTAGGCTGATGGTGAGGGTGAGTGTGATTGATAGGGTTAGGGTGATGGATAGGGTTAGGGTTAGGGTGAGTGTTAGGATGAGTGTAAGTTTTAGGGTGAGGGTTACGGTTGTAGCGACCGTCTACTCCACCAGCGAGAAAAAACGACCACCACACCAGGATTCTTCTCAGATCACGCATTATTAGAGAGCCTTTTAGTTGTAGGAGAGCTTGGGCGCGAGAGAGCGTGCACCCGAAACATGGCCACTTATATAGGGAATAGGAACACGGGTCTTTCTATTGTTGGTCGCCTGCCTTTCACCGTCACCAGGTGTCATGGGATTGGCTGGGGACTCTACCTGGCTCGCGCACGTGCAAAGCTCAGGCATCCTGCCAAGCACCGTCTAATATGGGGTGGTTACCTCAAAGCTGCAAGGGAGTGGGCGGAGTCTCGCCCCGGCTCCCTACAGTTCCCCCTTCTTTGTTTTTTGGCAACAGGTAAGAGTAGAGGTTGGGCCTCTGTCTAAGACATTAATGAGAGGACCTTGCACTGGCCTTCGCCTGAGGGGCGCCTTCCCCAGTGATGACCAGGCCCGTCCGATGCCTTTTTTGCAGAGGTGGGATCTTGGGCATCAACCCACTTGCAACCCAGCATGCTCTTCTTAAGGAGATGAGAACCATCTCCTCAAGTGCAGTTCACTTGCCTTGCACCCTGTCCCAAATTGCAAATTGCATACCTGTCCCGGTGCAATGGGATCCCTTGATCCCTCGGGGTGCTAAGGCTATGCAGAATGGTAAGGCTTAACTGCCTCTCAGGGCCGACAGCCCGATCTGGGGTGAGGATCCACTCTCCAAAGCGGCTAATGCTTGCAAGATAACAACCTTGTCCCTTCTGGTTTGGGCTCGAAGTCGACAGACCAACCATAGGCAGACCACGCATCCTCCCAAGCAGCAGGCTAAAAACATTCCAACTCCCACCCGCTCTTTGGAAAAGGACACCGCAGAGGTAATCCAGTCAGTAAATTGTAACAGCCCACAGCATCATCAGTTTAGCTATCATAGGGATTGCTATTAGCACTGTTGCTAACAGCAGGAAGATCAGCTGTATCAGGAGACGAGTGGATGGCATCTTCAAGATGGGGTTCTGCTGCAGTCTCCACCGGCCTGGTCAGTCTCATTGGCACCCAGTGAGGTACTTCTTGACTCTGTGGAAAAACACAAACAGCTCCCCTGGATCTCGTTATTAACGGATCCGGTCCATACCATTTATTATTAATAACATCCTTCCACATAACCATGTCTTTAGTATCCATGGAGTCTCTTGTCATATGCCGATCTGCGGCAGACTGATCGTTGTCATTTAGAATTAAAAAATTACACTTTAGAATTTAGAATTAAAAAATTTAGAATTAAAAAATTAAGGGTAAAGAGCGCAAGAGAAAGTCTTTCCCTGGGGGACGCGGACTCAGCAATTCCCCCTTTTTGCTTTTGAAGCATTTCTTTTATGCTTCGATTAGCTCTTTCCACTATACCTTGTCCTTGAGGATTGTAGGGCAATCCGGTGGTTTGGGCAACCTGCATTTGTGTGCAAAAGGCGCGAAAACCATGGGAAGTATAAGCAGGGCCATTATCAGTCTTGAGTCTAAGGGGCTTTCCCCAAGCTGCCCAAGCTTCTAACCAGTGTATTCTGACGTGAGACACCTTTTCTCCTGCCAGAGGTGTGGCATGAATAACACCAGAAAAGGTGTCCACAGACACATGTAAATATTTCAACTTACCAAATTCCTTCAGATGAGTAACATCCATTTGCCATAGGGCGTTTGGTCTCAACCCCCTGGGGTTTACCCCCACATGGGGAGGATGAAGAAAGGTAACACAAGATTTACAGGCTTTAACAATATCTCTTGCCACATGCCTGGACAAATTATATCTTTTCCTAAGGGTATTAGCAGGTATATGATACAATCTATGAAAGTCTTTTGCCAATTCTACAGGATCAGCAGCAACCAGAGCCACAGCCCGAGTTGCCTGGTCCACCAAATCATTACACTTTGCCATCGGGCCCGGCAACATAGAGTGGGCACGAATATGTCCAATATAAAAAGAGTGTTTTCTGTTTAAGATAAGGGATTGAATCTGTAACAAAACATTAGAAATTGTACTGGCCTGCTAAACTGAAGCAGCAACTTCAAGAGAAGCAACGGCATTTACAACATATAATGAATCAGAAAATAAGTTAAAAGGTTGATCAAATCTTTTAAAAACTTCAAGCACAATTAAACATTCAACAGCCTGTGGGGCATTCGGCCGAAAATTAAAGACTACCGGCTGTTTGTTTCCTTGAACAAAAAAGGCACCTTGTCCAGATTTTGATCCATCCGTAAAGATGGTCAGAGCATCAAACAAAGGCTCCTTTGAAGTGACAACAGGAAAATACACTAAATTTTTGTTAACTATGGCAAGCAGAGGATGCTTAGGATAATGATTATCAATTACATTTGGAAATGAGCAAACAAGAATTGCCCACATATCCATTGTGGCTGCTAAAATTTCAACTTGTTCACGGGTGTATGGAATAATTAATTTATCTGGAATTTTTGCAAAGTTCATCAAACAATACTTTATACCCAAAATTGCCTGCTTTTTTTAAATTTTTTTTATTTTTTTTATTTTTTTATTTTTATTTTTATTTTTTTATTTTATGGTTAGGGTTAAGATTGCGGTTAGGGGCCAGGGAAGGTGGCTCAGTGGTAGAGCGCTTGCCTTGCATGCTCGAGTCCCTGGGTTCGATTCCTCAGCCCCACATAAGCAAAAAGAAAAGAGCCGGAAGTGGCGCTGTGGCTCAAGTGGTAGAGTGCTAGCCTTGAGCTGAAGAGCTGAAGGACAGCGCCCAGGCCCAAAGTTCAGGCTCCACGACCGGAACCAAAAAAAAAAAAAAAAAAAAAAAAGATTGCGGTTAGGTTGAGGCTGAAGATGAGGGTTATGGTTAGGGTTAGGGTTAGTGTTAGGGTTATGGTTAGTGTTAGGGTTAGTTTTATTGTTAGGGTTAGAGTTACGGTGAGGAGGAGGGTGAGGGTGAGGGTCAGGTTTAGGTTGAGGTTTAGGGTTAGGGTTAGGTTTAGGGTGAGGGTGAGGTTTAGGGTTAGAGTTATGGTTAGGGGGAGAGTTAGGGTAAGGTTTAGGGTTAGGGTTAGTTTTCGGGTTAGGGTGAGGGTGAGGGTTAGGTTGAGGTTTAGGGATAGGGTTAGGGTTAGGTTAATGCTTAGGGTGAGGTTGAGTGTGAGGCTTAGTGTGAGGGTTAGGCTTAGGCTTAGGGTTAGGCTGAGTGTGAGGGTGGAGGTGAGGATTAGGTTTAGGGTGATGGTTAGGGTTAGGGTTAGGGTTATTGTTAGGGTTAGGGTAATATTTATGGTGAAGTTGAGGGTGCGGGTGAGGATTAGGGTTAGGGTTACGCTGGTGTTTAGGGTTAAGGTTAGGGTTAGTGTGAGGGTGAAGTTTACGTTTAGATATAGGGTTACGGGAAGAGGGATGGTGAGGTTTAGGGTTACGGTTAGTTATAGGGTTAGGGTGATGGTGAGGGTTAGGTTGAGGTTTAGGGTTAGGGTTAGGGTTAGGGTTAGTGTTAGGTTGAGGGTAAGATTTAGGGTGAGGGTTTGGGATAGGGTGAGGTTGATGGTTAGGTTGAGGGTTAGGATTAGGGTTAGGGTTATTGTTAGGGTTAGATTTAGGGTTACAGTTATGGTGAGGGTGAGGGTGAGTGTTAGAGTTAGGGTGAGGGTGAGGTTGAGGGTTAGGGTTTGGGTTAGGGTTAGAGTTAGGTTTAGGGTGAGGGTGAGGTTTAGGGTTAGATTTAAGGTTAGGGTGAGGGTTGGGGTGAGGGTTAGGGTTAGTGTTAGTGTTAGGCTTAGGGTGAGGGCTAGGGTGAGGGTTAGGGTTAGGGTGAGGGTTACGGTTATGGTTAGGGTGAGAGTTAGTGTTCAGGTTAAGTTTAGGGTTAGGTTGAGGATTAGGGTAAGGATCATGGTGAGTGTGAAGGTTAGGGCTAGGTTGAGGGATAGGGGTTAGCTTTAGGGTTAGGGTGAGTGTGAGTGTGAGGGTTAGGCTTAGTGTTAGGGTGAGGGTTATTGTGAGGGTTAGGGTTAGTGTTAGGGTTATTGTTAGGTTTAGGGTTAGGGTGAGTGTGAGGTTAATGTTAGAGTTAGGGTTAGGGTGGGGCTGAGGTGAGGGTTAGGTTTAGGGTTAGTGTTGGATTTAGGGTTAGGGTGAGTGTTAGGGTGAGGGTGAGGGTTAGGTTTAGGGTTAGGATTAGGATTAGGGTAAAGGTTAGGGTGAGTGTGAGGGTTAGGGTTAGGGTTGGGGTGAGGGTAAGTGTTAGGGTGAGGGTTAGGATTAGGGTGAAGGATATGGTTAGGATGAGGGTTAGGGTTAGGTTTTGATTTATTGTTAGGGTTAGGGTTAGGGTTATTGTTAGGGTAAGGTTTACATTTATGGTTACTGTGAGGTTGAGGGTTAGGTGTAGGGTTAGGATGAGGTTTAGGGTTTGGATTAGGGTTAGAGTTAGGGTTAGGGTGATTGTAAGGTTTAGGCTTAGAGTCAGTGTTAGAGTGAGGGTTAGGTTGAGGGTTAGGGTTAGGGTTAGTGTTAGGGTTAGGGTTATGGTGAGTGTTAGGTGGAGGGAGAGGGTTAGGGTTAGGTTTAGGATTAGGGTTAGGGTGAGGGTGAGTGTGTGGGTTAGGGTTAGGTTGAGGGTTAGAATTAGGGTTAGGCTTAGGGTGAGTTTGTGTGTTAACATTAGGTTTAGGTTTAGGCTTCGGGTTAGGCTGAGGGTGAAGTTGAGGGTGAGAATATTAGGGTTAAGGTGAGGGTTATGCTTAGGTTTATGGGGAGGGTTAGGATGAGGATTAGGGTTAGGATTAGGGTTAGGGTGAGGGCTAGGGTGGGGGTGAGGTTTAGGTTTAGGGTTAGGGTGAGGTTTATTATTAGGTTTAGGGTTAGGGTCAGAGTGACGTTTAGGGTTAGAGTAAGGGTTAGGGTGAGGTTGTGGGTGTGGGTTAGGTTTAGGGTTAATATTAGGGTTAGGGTTATGGTGAGGGTTAGGGTGAGGGTGAGGGTTAGGGTTAGTGTCAGCATTAGGATTAGTTTTAAGGTTAGTGTGAGTGTGAGGGTTAGGGTTAAGGTTAGGCTAGGCTTAGGCTGAGGGTGAGGGTGAGGGTGAGGGTTAGGGTTAGGGTGAGGGTTAAGATTAGGTTTAGGGGGAGTGTTAGGATGAGGGTTACGCTTAGTATTAGGGTTAGGGGGAGGGCTAGGCTGAGGGTGAGGTTTATGTTTAGGGTTAGGGTGAGGTATAGGGTTAGGTTTAGGTTGAGGGTGAGATTATGGTTAGTGTTAGGGTTAGGTTGAGGCTGAGGGTGAGGTTTAGGGTTAGGGTTAGTGTTAGGGTTAGGGTTAAGGTGAGGGATAGGGTGAGGGTGAGGGTTAGGGTTATGGTTAGGATTAGGATTAGGGTAAGGGTTAGGGTGAGTGTGAGGGTTATTTTTACGGTTAGGCTTAGGCTTAGGCTGAGGCTGAGGGTGAGGGTGAGGTTTAGGCATAGGGTGAGGGTTAGGGTTAGGTTTAGGGTGAGTGTTAGGATGAGGGTTAGGCTTAGGATTAGGGTGAGGGTGAGGGCTAGGGTGAGGATGAGGTTTAGGGTTAAGTTTAGGGTTAGGGTGAGTTTTAGGTTTAGAGTTAGGGTGAGAAGGAGGTTTAGGTTTAGAGTTAGAGTTAGGGTGAGGCTGAGGGTTTGGGTTAGGGTTAGTGTTAGATTTAGGGTTAGGGTAAGGGTTAGGGTGATGGTGAGGGTTAGGCTTAGTGTTAGGATTAGGGTTAGGGTAAGTTTTAGGGTGAGTGTGAGAATTAGGATTAGGTTTAGGGTTAGGCTGAGGATGATGGTGAGGGTGAGGGTTAGGGTTATGCTGAGGGTTAGGTTTAGGGCTAGGGTGAGAGTTAGGGTTCCAGTTAAGTTTAGGGTTAAGGTGAGGGTTAGGGTTAGGTTTACGGTGAGAGTGAGGGTTAGGATTAGGTTGAGGGTTAGAGTTAGGGTTAGGGCTAGGGTTAGGGTGAGGTTTAGGTTTAGGGTTAGGGTGAGGGTTAGGATGAGATTTAATGTTAAGTTTAGGGTTAGGGTGAGGACTAGGGTGAGGGTGAGGGTTAGGGTTAGGATGAGGTTTAAAGTTAGGCTTAGGGTTAGGGTTAGGTTGAGGGTGAGTTTTATGGTTAGAGTTAGGGTTAGTGTTCGGGTTAGGGTTAGGTGAGGGTTCGGGTTAGGCTTAGGCTTAGGCTTAGGCTTAGGCAGAGCATGAGGTTGAGGCTTAGAGTTAGGGTCAGGGTGAGGGTTAGGGTTAGGGTGAGTTTGTGTGTGATGGTGAGGGTTAGTGTTAGGCTTAGTGTGAGTGTTAGGGTTAGGATGAGGGTTATGGTTAGGGTGAGGGTTAGTGTTAGGGTTGGGCTTAAGCTTAGTCTTAGTGTAAGGCTGAGTGTTAGGGTGAGGGTGAGTGTGAGGGTTAGGGTTAGTGTTAGGGTTAGGCTTAATGGTAGTCTGAGGGAGAGGGTGAGGGTGAGGTTTAGGGTTAGGGTGAGGGTGAGGTTTAGGGTTAGAGTTTGTGTTAAGGTGAGGGTTAGTGTGAGGGTTAGTGTTAAGGTTAGTTTTTGGGTTAGGTTTTAGCCTGAGTTTTAGGGTGAGGTTTAGGGTTAGGGATAGGGTTAGTTGTAGGATTAGGGTTTGGGTGAGGGTGAGTGTGAGGGCTAGGGTTCGCTTAATGTTAGGGTTAGGCTTAGGTTTAGGCTGAGGGTGAGGGTGAGTGTTATGGTTAGGGTTAGGGTGAGGGTTAGGATGAGGGTTAGGTTTAGGATTAGGGTTAATGTGAGGGCTATTGTGAGGGTGAGGATTAGGGTTAGGGTTAAGTTTAGGGATAGGGTGAGGGATAGGATTAGGGCTTGGTTTAAGGTGAGGGTTCGGGTTAGGGTTAGGGTGAGGGTTATCATGAGGGTTCCGGTTAGGATTAGGTTTAGGATGAGGGCTAGGGTGAGCGTGAGGATTAGGGTTAGGGTTAGGTTGAGGTTTATTGATCGGGTTAGGTTTAGAGTTAGAGTGAGGATTAGGGTTAGGGTTATGGTGAGGCTCAGGGTTAGGTCTAGTTTGAGGGTTAGAATCAGGTTTATGGTTAGGGTGAGGGTTAGGGTTAGGGTTAGGGTGAGGGTTAGGATGAGGTTTGGGGTTACAATTAGGGTTAGGGTGAGGGCTAGGGAGATTGTGAGTGTTAGTCTTAGGGTTAGGGTGAGGTTTAGGGTTAATATTAAGGGTAGGGTTAGGGTGAGGGTTAAGGTTCAGGTTTGGGTGAGGGTGAGGCTTAGGTTTGGGGTGAGGGTTAGTGTGAGGACTAAGGTAAGAGTGAGGTTTAGGGTTAGGGTTAGTTTTGGGTGAGGGTTAGGTTGAGGTTTAGGTTTAGGTTTAGGGTTAGGGTTAGGATTAGGGTTAGGGTGAGGGTGAGTGTGAGGGTTAGGGTTAGGGTTAGGCTTAGGCTTAGGCTTAGTGTTAGGCTGAGGTTGAGGGTGGGGATGAGGATTAGGTTTAGAGTTCTGGTTTAGTTTATGTTTAGATTTAGTGTTAGGATGAGGAATAGGGTTAGGATTAGAGTTAGGGTGAGGGCTAGGGTGAGTGTGAGGTTTAGGGATAGGTTTAGGCTTAGGCTTAGGGTTAGGCTGAGGTTGCAGGTTAGGGTGAGGGTTAGGGTTATGGTTAGGGTGAGGGTTAGGATGAGGGTTAGGGTTAGGGTGAGGGTTAGGATGAGGGTGACAATTAGAATATCGGTGAGGGTTAGGCTGAGGGTGAAGTTTAAGGTAAGGGTGAGGTTTCGGGTTATGGTTAATGTGAGGGACAGGGTTAGATTGAGGATTAGTGTTAGGGTTAGTGTGAGGTTTAGTGTGAGGATGAGGGTTAGTGTTAGGGTGAGGGCTAAGTTGAAGTTGAGGGTTAGAGTTAGGGTTAGGGTGAGGTTTAGGTTTAGGGTGATGGTTAGCATTAGTGTGAGGGTTAGTGTTAGGTTTAGTGTTAGTGTTAGGGTGAGGGTAAGTGTTAGGTTAAGGTTTAGGTTTAGGGTGAGGTTTAGGATTATGGTTAGGGTTAGGGTTAGGGTGAGGGTGAGGTTAAAGGTTAGAGTTAGGGTTAGGGTGACGGTTAGGATTAGGGTTAGGGTTAGTGTTAGGGTAAGTGTTAGGGTGAGGTTTAGTGTGGGGGTGAGGGTTAGTGATAGGGTTAGGATTAGGATTAGGGTTAAAGTGAGGGTGCGTGTGAAGGTAAGGGTTAGGGTTAGGGATAGGATTAGAGTTAGGGTGAGGGTGAGGATGAGGGTTAGTGTTAGGGTGAGGGTTAGGGTTAGAGTTAGGGTTAGGTTGAGGGTGAGGTTGAGGGTGAGGGTTAGGATTAGGGTTAGGCTTAGGGTTAGGCTGAGGGTGAGGTTGAGGGTGAGAAAGTTAGGGTTAGGGTGATGGTTAGGCTTAGGATTATGGGGAGGTTTAGGATGAGGATTAGGGTTAGGATTAGGGTTAAGGTGAGGGCTAGGCTCAGGGTGAGTTTGAGTTTTAGGGTTAGGGTGAGGATTAGGTTTAGGGTTAGGGTTAGGGTGAGGGTCATGGTGACGTTTATTGTTAGAGTTAGGATTAGGGTGAATCTGAGGGTGTGGGTTAGGTTTAGGGTTAATGTTAGTTTTAGGGTTAAGGTGAGGGTTCGGGTTAGGGTTAGGATTAGGGTTAGGGTTAGGGTGAGTGTGAGGTTTAGGGTTAGGGTTAGGCTTAGGCTTAGGCTGAGGGTAAGGGTGAGGGTGAGGGTTAGGGTTAGGTTGAAGGTTAGAGCAATGTTTAGGGTGAGTGTTAGTGTTAGTGAGAGTTAGTGTTCGGGTTAAGTTTAGGATTAGGGTGTAAGTTAGGGTAAGGGCTACGGTGAGGGTGAGGGTTGGGGTTATGTTGAGGGTTAGGGTTAGGGTGAGGGTGAGGGTTAGGGTTAGGGTGAGGGTGAGTTTTTGGATTAGGGTTAGGTTTAAGGTTAGGGTTAGGTTTAGGGTTAGGATTAGTGTTATGTTTAGGGTTAGGGTTAGAGTTACAGTGAGGGTGAGGGTGAGGGTGAGGGTTAGGGTTAGGGTTAGGGTGAGGTTTAGGGTAAGGGTGAGGGTGAGGTTTATAGTTAGATTTAGGGTTAGGTTGAAGGTTAGGGTTAGGGTTAGTGTTAGGGTTAAGGTTAGGGTGAGGGTCATGTTGAGGTTTAGGGTTAGGCTTTGGGTTAGGTTTAGGATTAGTGTTAGGTTTAGAATTACGCTGAGGTTGAAGTTGAGGGTGAGTGTGAAGGTTCGGGTGAGGTTTAGGGTTAGGGTTAGGATTAGGGTTAGGGTGAGGGTGAGGTTGATGTTTAGGGTTAGGGTTAGGGTTAGGGTTAGGATTAGGGTTAAGGTGAGGGTGAGTGTGAGGGTTAGTGATAGGTTAGGCTTAGGCTTAGGGTTAGGCTGAGGGTGAGGTTGGGGGTGAGGATTAGGGCTAGGGTGATGGTTACGGTTAGTGTTAAGGTGAGGGTTAGTTTGTGGGTTAGGGTTAGGGTTAGGGTTACGGTGAGGGCTAGGGTGAGGATTAGGGGAAGTCTTAGGATTTGGCTTAGGCTTATTCTGAGTGTGTGTTTGAGGTTGAGGGTTAGGTTTAGGGTGATGCTTAGGTTGACGGTTAGAATGAGGTTTAGGTTTAGGCTGAGGGTTAGGGTGAGGTTTATGTTAAGGGTAATGGTTAGGTTAAGGCTTAGGGTGAGGGTTAAGATAAAGGTGAGGGTTAGGGTAGGGTTAGGGTCTGGGTTAGAATTAGGGTGAGGTCTAGGGTGAGGGTGAGGGTTAGGGTTAGGGTTAGGGTGAGGTTTAGGGTTAGGGTGAGGCTTATGGTTAGTTTGAGGGTTAGGGTTTGTGTTAGGTTTATTGTTAGGGTTAGGGTTACGGTTACGGTTACAGTGAAGGTGAGGGTGAGGTTTAGGGTTAGGGTTAGAGTTAGGGCTAGGTTGAGGGTTAGGTTGAGGTTAGGGTTAGGGTTAGTGTTAGGGTTAGGGTTAGTGTGAGAGTTAGGGGGACGTTCAGGGTTATAGGGTTAGGGTTTGGATTAGAGTTAGGGTGAGGGTGAGTGTGTGTGTTAGGGTTTGGTTTTGGGTTAGGGTTAGGGTGAGGGTGAGTGTTAGGATTAGGGTTAGGATTAGGGTTAAGGTTAGGTTTAGGGTTAGGATTAGTTTTATTGTTAGGGTTAGGGTTAGAGTTATGGAGAGCATGAGGATGAGGGTTACGTTTAGGGTTAGGGTGAGGTTTAGGGTTTGTTGTTATGGTGAACGTGAGGTTTAGGCTAAGATTGAGGGCTATTGTTAAGGTTAGGGTGAGGGTTAGGGTTAGGTTTAAGGTGATGGTTAGGATGAGGATTAGGGTTAGGATTAAGATTAGGGTGAAGGCTTCGGTGAGGGTGAGGGTTAGAGTTAGTGTTAGGGTGAGGTTTAGGGTTAGGGTTATGGTTAGGGTGAGGTTTAGGATGAGGTTTAGGGTTACGGTAAGGGTGAGGGTTAGGGTTAGGGTAGGTTTGGGGTTAGGGTTAGGTTTAGGTTTAGGATTAGTGTTATTGTTAGGCTTAGTGTTAGATTTAAGGTGAGGGTGACGATGAGGTTCAGGCTTAGGCTTAAGCTTAGGGATAGGCTGAGTGTGAGGTTGAGGGTGAGGGTTAGGGTTAGGGTGATGGTTAGGTTTACGTTTAGGGTTAGCATTAGGATGAGGTTTATGGTAAGGGTAAATGTGAGGTTTAGGCTGTGGGTGAGGATTAAGATTAGGATGAGGGTAAGGGTTAGGTTTAGGTTTAGGGTAAGGATGAGTGTTAGGGTTAGGGTGAGTGTTAGATTGAGGATTAGGCTTAGGGTTAGTGTGAGGTTTAGGGTGAGTATGAGGGTTAGGGTTAGAGTGAGGGTGAGGGTTAGATTTAGTGTTAGGGTGAGGGCTAGGGTAAGGGTGAGGGTTAGGGTTAGTGTTAGGGTGAGGTTTAGGATTAGGGTGAGGGTTAGGGTTAGTGTGAGTGTTAGAGTTAGGTTTAGGGTTAGTGTTAGGGTGAGGGTAATTGTTAGGGTGAGGGTAATTGTTATGGTGAAGGTGAGGGTTTGTGTTAGGGTTATTGTAAGGGTTAGGGTTAGGGTTACGGTTACAGTGAAGGTGAGGGTGAGGGTTAGGGTTAGGGTGAGAGTTAGGGTTAGGGTGATTAGGTTGAGGTTAAGGGTTAGGATTATTGTTAGGGTTAGTGTTAGTGTGAGAGTTAGGGGGACGTTCAGGGGTAGGGTTAGGGTCAGGATTAGAGTTAGGGTGAGGGTGAGTGTGTGTGTTAGGGTTCCGTTTTGGGTTAGGGTTAGGTTTAGGATTAGGGTTACGATTAGGGTTATGGTGAGGGTGAGGTTCATGGTTAGACTTAGGGTTAGGGGGAGGGTTAGGTCGAGGGTTAGGGTTAGGGTTATTGTTCGGGTTATTTTTAGTTTGAGGGTTAGGTTGAGGTTTACCGTTAGGGTTAGGGTTAGGGTGAGGTTGGGTTTTAGTGTTAGAGTTAGGGTTAGGGTGAGGCTGAGGGTGAGGGTTAGGGTTAGGGTTAGTGTTAGAGTTAGGGATAGGGTGAGGGTTAGGGTGAGGGTGATGGTTAAACTTAGGGTTAGGATTAGGATTAGGATAAGGGTGAGTGTGAGGGTTAGGTTTAGGGATAGGCTTAGGCTTAGGGTTTTGCTGAGGGCGACGGTGAGGGTGAGGATTTGGTTTAGGTTGAGTGATAGGATTAGGGATAGGGTGAGAGTTAGGGTTAGGCTGAGGGTTAGGGTTGGGGTTATGGTGAACGTATTGGTTACGGTAAGGTTGAGGGCTATTGTTAAGGTTAGGGTGAGGGTTAGGGTTAGGTTTAGGTTGATGGTTAGGATGAGGATTAGGGTTAGGATTAAGATTAGGGTGAAGGCTACGGTGAGGATGAGGGTTAGGGTTAGTGTTACGGTGAGGTTTAGGGTTAGGGTTAGGGTTAGGGTGAGGGTTAGGATGAGGGTTAGGGCTACTGTAAGGGTGAGGGTTAGGGTTAGGGTGAGGGTTAGGGTTAGGGTTAGGATTAGGTTTAGGGTGAGGTTGAGGTTTAGGATTAAGGCAGGTTTGGGGTTAGGGTTAGGTTTAGGTTTAGGATTAGTGTTATTGTTAGGGTTAAGGTTAGATTTAAGGTGAGGGTGACGATGAGGTTCAGGCTTAGGCTTACGCTTAGGGATAGGCTGAGTGTGAGGTTTAGGGTGAGGGTTAGGGTTAGGGCGATGGTTAGGTTTATGTTTAGGGTTAGCATTAGGATAAGGTTTATGGTAAGGGTAAATGTGAGGTTTAGGCTGTGGGTGAGGATTACGATTAGGATGAGGGTAAGGGTTAGGTTTAGGTTTAGGGTAAGGATGAGAGTTAGGGTTAGGGTGAGGGTTAGATTGAGGATTAGGGTTAGGGTTAGTGTGAGGTTTAGGGTGAGTATGAGGGTTAGGGTTAGGGTGAGGGTGAGGGTTAGAATTAGTGTTAGGGTGAGGGCTAGGGTCAGGGTGAGTGTTAGGGTTAGGGTGAGGTTTAGGATTAGGGTGAGGGTTAGGGTTAGTGTGAGGGTTAAAGATAGGGTTGGGGTTAGTGTTAGCGTGAGGGTAATTGTTAGGGTGAGGGTTAGGGTTAGGGTGAGAGTTAGGGTGGAGGTGACAGTTAGGGTAAACGTGAGGGTTAGACTGAGGGTGAGGGTTATGGTTAGGGTGAGGGTTAAGTTTAGGATGAGGGTTAGGGTTAGTGGTGGGGTGAGGGTGAGGTTTAGATTGAGGATTTGTGTTAGGGTTAGTGTGAGGTTTAGGGTGAGGATGAGGGTAAGGTTTAGGGTGAGGGCTAGGGTGAGGGTGAGGGTTAGGGTTAGGGTTAGGATGAGGTTTAGGTTTAGGTTTAGGGTTAGAGTTAGGGTTAGGGTTAGTTTTAGGGTGAGGGATAGGTTTAGGCTTAGGCTTAGGCTGAGCATGAGGGTGAGGGTTAGGTTTAGAATTAGGGTGAGGTTTAGGATGAGGTTTCAGGTCAGGTTTAGGGTTAAGTTGACGGCTAGGGTGAGGGTTAAGGTAAGGGTTAGGGTTAGTGATAGGGTTAGGTTTAGGATTAGGTTTAGGGTGAGGGCGAGTGTGAGGGTTAGGGTTAGTGTGAGGCCTAGGCTTAGGGTTAGGGTGAGGGTTAAGTTTAGATTTTGGGTTAGGGTGAATGTGAGGCTGAGGATTAGCGTTAGGTTTAGGGTTAGTGTTAGGTTTAGGGTTAGGGTTAGGCTTAGGGTTAGTCTGAGGGTGAGAGTGGGGTTGAGGATTAGGGTTAGGGTTAGGGTTCGGGACTGGGTTATTGTTAGTGTTATGGTTAGGGTTCAGTTTGCGGTGAGGGTGAGGCTAAGGGTGAGGGTTATGGTTAGGGTTAGGGTTAGGCTTAGGCTTAGGGTTAGGCTAAGGGTGACAGTCAGGGTGAGGATTTGGTTTAGAGTTAGGGTTAGGTTTATTGTTAGTGTTATGGTTAGGGTTATGTTTGTGGTTAGGGTTATGGTTAGGGTTAGTGTTAGGGTTAGGTTTAGGGTTATTGTTAGTGTTAGGGTTAGAGTTACGATGAGATTGAGGGTGAGGGTGAGGGTAAGTGTTAGGGTGAGGTTTAGGGTGAGGTTTAGGGATAGGGTTAGTTTTAGGTTGAGCGGAGGTTTAGGGTTAGACTTAGGGTTAGGGTGAGGTTTAGCGTGAGGGTTAGGGTTAGGGTTATGGTGAGGGTTAGGTTGAGGGTTAGGGTAAGGCTTAGGCTTAGGCTTAGGCTTAGGCTGAGAGTGAGGTTGAGGGTGAGGGTTAGGTTTAGGGTGATGTTTAGGTTTACAGTTAGGGTGAGGTTTAGGATGAGGTTTAGGGTTAGGGTGATGGTTAGGGTGTGGATGATGTTAAGGGTAAAGGTGAGGTTTAGGCTGAGGATGAGGGTGAAGATAAGGGTGAGTGTTAGGGTTAGGTTTAGGGGTAGTGTAAGGGTTAGGGTTAGGTTAGGGTTAGGGTTAATGTTTAGTGAGGGTTAGATTGAGGATTAGGTTTAGGCTTAATGTGATGCTTAGGGTAAGGATGAAGGTTAGGTTTAGGGTGAGGGTGAGGGTTAGAATTAGGGTTAGGGTGAGGGCTAGAGTGAGTGTGAGAGTTAGGGTTAGTGTTAGGGTTTAGGTGAGGTTTAGGATTAGGGTGAGGTTTAGGGTTAGTGTGAGGGTGAGTGTTAGGTTTAGGGTTAGTGTTAGGGTGAGTGTGTTATGGTGAGGGTTAGGGTTAGGGTGAGGATTATGGTTAGTGTGAGGGTTAGGGTTAGTGTGAGTGTGAGGGTGAGGTTTATGGTTAGATATAGGGTTAGGAGGAGGGTTAGGGTGAGGGTTAGGTTTATGGTCAATGTTATGTTTAGGGAGAGGGTGAGGTTTAGGTTTAGGTTTAGTGTTAGGATTAGGGTTAGCCTTAGTGTGAGGGTTAGTGTTAGGTTTAGGTTTAGTGTTTGAGTGAGGGTAAGTGTGAGAGTGAGGGTTAGGGTTAGGGTGAGGGTTATGTTTAGGATGAGGGTTGGGATTAGGTTTAAGTATATTGTTAGGGTGAGGTTTAGGTTTACGGTGAGGGTGAGGTTGAGGGTGAGGTTTATGGATAGGGTGAGGTTTAGGGTTTGGGTTAGGGTTAGAGTTAGGTTTAGGGTGAGGGTGAACTTTAGGGTTAGATTTAGTGTTAGGGTGAGGGTGAGGTTGAGGTTTAGGGTTAGGGTTAGTGTTAGGGTTAGTGTTAGGGTGAGAGTTAGGAGGAGTGTTAGGGTTGGGGATAGGGTTAGGATTAGGGTTAGGGTGAGGGTGAGTGTGTGTGTTAGTGTTAGCTTTAGGAATAGGCTTAGGGTTAGGCTGCGGGTGAGGTTGAGGGTGAGGCTCAGGATTAGGGTGAGGGTTAAAGTTATGGTTAGGGGAGGGTTAGTGTGAGGGTTAGGGTTAGGATTAAGGTTAGGGGGAGGGGCTAGGGTGATGGTTAGGTTTAGGGTTAGGGTTAGGGTTAGGTTTCGGTTTAGGGTTAGGGTTAGAGTAAAGGTGAGGGTGAGATTTAGGGTTAGAGTTCGGCTTAGGGTTAGGCTGAGGGTGTGTGTTAGGGTTAGGGTTAGTGATGGGGTTAGGGTGAAGGTGAGGGTTAGGGTGATGGTGAATATTAGGGTTAGGTTTAGGATTAGGATTAGGGTTAGTGTTAGGGTGAGTGTGAGGGTTAGGATTAGGGTTAGGCTTGGGCTTAGGCTGAGGCTGAGGGTGAGGGTGGAGGTGAGGGTTAGGGTGAGGGTTAGGTTTAGTGTTAGGGTGAGAGTTGGGGTTCAGGTTAAGATTAGGTTTAGGGTGAGCATTAGGGTAAGGGGTAGAGTGAGGATGAGGTTTAGGTTTAGGGTTAGATTTAGGGTTAGGGGAGGGTTAGTTCGTGAGTTAATGTTAGGGTTAGGGTTAGGGTTAAGGTTAGGTTGAAGGTTAGGTTGAGGTTAAGGGTTAGGGTCAGAGTTAGGGTTAAGATTAGGCTTAGGGTGAGGGTGATTGTGAGGGTAAGGGTTAGGGTTACGCTTAGGCTTAGGGTTAGGCTGATTGTGAGGGTGGGTGTAAGGATTAGGGTTAGGGTTATGGTTAGGGTTTGGTTTAGGGTTTGGGTTAGGGTTAGAGTTAGGTTTATGGTTAGGGTGAGGTTTAGGGTTAGAGTTAGGGTTAGGGTGAGGGTTAGGTTGAGGGTTAGGGTTAGGGTTAGGGTGCGACATTGGGGGAGATTTAGGGTTAGGGATAGGTTTAGGTTTCAGGTTAGGGTGAGTGTGAGTGTGTGGGTTTGGGTTAGGTTTAGGGTTAGGCTTAGGGTTAGGCTGAGTGTGAGTGTTAGGGTTAGGGTTAGGGTGAGGTTTAGGGTTAAGGTTAGGGTTAGGGTGAGGGTTAGGGTGCAGATGAGGGTTAGGGTTAGCATGAGTGTTAGGGTTAGAATTAAGGTTAGGGTGTGGGTTCTGTTAAGTTTAGGGTTAGGGTGATGTTTAGGGTTATGGTGAGGTTTGGGTTTAGTGTGAGGTTTAGTGTTAAGGTGAGGGTAATTGTTAGGGTTATGTTTAGGGTTAGGGTGAGGGTTATCATTAGGGTGAGGTTTAGGGTTAGGGTTAGGTTTATTGTTAGGGTTAGGGTTACGGTTACGGTGAGGGTTAGGGTGATGATAAGGTTTAGGGTTAGGGTTAGTGTGAAATTTAAGGTTACCGTTAGGGTTAGATTTAGGGTTAGGTTGAAGTTGAGGTTCAGGTTTACAGTTAGGGTTAGGATGAGGGTTGTGTTGAGGGTTAGGGTTAGTGTTAGGGTTAGGGTTAGGGTGAGGGTTAGGGTGAGGGTTAGGGTTAGTGATAGGGTTAGGATTAGGTTTAGGGTTTAGATGAGGGTGAGTGTGAGGGCTAGGTTTAGTGTTAGGTTTAGGCTTAGATTTAGGCTGAGGGTGAGCCTGAAGGTGAGGGATAGGTTTAGGGTGCGGGTTACGATTAGGGTTAGGGTTAGAGTTAGGCTTAAGGTGAGGTTTAGGGTTAGAGTTAGGGTTAAGTTTCTGGTAAAGGTGAGGGTTAGAGTTAGCATTAGGGTAAGGGTGAGGGGTAGGGTTAGGTTTAGGGTGAGTGTTAGCGTTAATGTGAGGTTTAGGGTTAGGGTTAGGGTTAGTTTGAGGGTTAGGTTGAGGGTTAGGGTTTGGGTTAGGGTTAGGGTGAGTATGAAGTTTAGGGTGAAGTTTAGGTTAGGCTTAGTGTTAGGATTAGGGTGAGGTTAAGGGTTAGGGTGAGGGTTAGTCTTAGGGTTAGGGTGAGGGTTAAGATTAGCTTTAGGGTTTCAGTGAGGGTGAGGGTTAATGTTAGGGTGAGGGTTAGGTTTAGGATTATGGTTAGGGTGATGGTGATGTTTAAGATTAGGGTTAGGGTTATTGTAAGTGTTATTTTTAGGGTTACATTTGCAGTGAGGGTGAAGTTTAGGGTTAGGTTTAGGGTTAGGGTTAGGTTTAGTGTTAATGTTAGGGTTAGGTTTAGACTTATTGTTTTGGTGAGGGTGGGGGTGAGGATGAGGGTTAGCGTTAGGGATAGGTGAGGTTTAGGGTTAGGGTTAGGATTAGGGATAGGGTCAGGGTGAAGTTTAGGGTTAGTCTTAGGTTGAGGGGGAGGTTTAGAGTGAGGGTTAGGGTTAGGGTTAGGGATAGGATTAGGTTTAGGGTGAGGGTGAGTGTGAGGGTTAGGTTTAGGATTAGGCTTAGGCTTAGGGTTAGGCTGAGGGTGAGGGTGGGTTTGAGTATTAGGCTTAGGGTGATGGTGAGCCTTAGGGTTAAGGTGAGGGTTAGGATGAGGTTTATGGTTAGGATTAGTGTTAGGGTAAGGGCTAGTGTGAGGGTGAGGTTTAGGGTTACGGTTAGGTTTAGGCTGAGGGTGATGGTGAGGGTGAACTTTAGGGTTATGGTGATGGATAGGGTTAGTGTAAGGGTGAGGGTTAGGATGTGGGTTGGGTTAGGGTGAGGGTTACTAGGAGTGTGACGGTAAGAGTAAAAGTGAGGGTTACAGTAAGGGTGAGGGTTAGGGTAAGGGTTAGGGTTAGGGTTAGATTGAGAATTAGGGTTAGGGGTAATGTGAGGTTTTGGGTGAGGATGAGGGTTGGGGTGAGGTTTAGGGTTAGAATTAGGGTTAGGGTGAGTTCTAGCATTAGGGTGAGGGTTAGGGTTAAGGTTAAGTTTAGGGTGAGGTTTAGGGTGAGGGGTAGGGTTAGGTTTAGGGTGAGGGTTAGGTTTAGTTTGAGGGTTATGGTTCGGGTGAGTGTGAGGGTGAGGTTAAGGTTTATGGAGAGGGTTAGGGTGAGGTGAGGGTTAGGGTTAGTGTTAGGGTGAGGGTGAGGGTTAGGATTAGGTTTAGGTTTAGGGTGAGGTTTAGGGTGAGGGTGAGGGTTAAAGTTAGGGTTAGGTTTGTGGTGTGGGTAAGTGATAGCATTAGGGTTAGGGTTAGTGTTAGAGTTAGCATTAGGTTTAGGGTGAGGGTTAGGTTTAGGGTTAGGGTGAGGGTGCGGGTGAGAGTGAGGGATAAGGTGAGGATTAGGATGAGTTTTAGGGTTAGGGTGAGAGTTAAGGTTACGTTACCTTGAGCGTGAGGGTGAGGGTTAGGTTTAGGGTGAGGGTTAGGTTTACGATCAGAATTAGTTTTATGGTTAGGGTGAAGGTTATGGTTAGGGTGAGGGGTAGGGTTAGGGGTGGGATTAGGATTAGGGTTAGGTTGAGGGTGAGTGTGAGGGTTAGTTTTAGGGTTAGGGTTTGGCTTAGGTTTAGGCTTAGGGTGAGGTTGAGGTTTAGGGTTAGGGTGAGGTTAAGGTTTATGGTTTGGATTAGGGTTAGGGTGCAGGCTAGGTTGAGGGTGAGAGTTAGGGTTAGGGTTAGGCTTAGGCTTAGGGTTAGGCTGAGGGTGAGGGTGGGTGTGAGAAATAGGTTTTGGTTGATGGTTAGCGTTATGGTTAGGGTGAAGGTTAGGATGAGGGTTAGGGTTAGGATTTAGTTTAGGTTTAGGGCTAGGGTGAGGGTGAGGGTTAGGGTTAAAGATAGGGTTAGATTTAGGATTAAGGGTAGGATGAGGGTGAGTGTGAGGGTTAGGGTTAGATTTAGGCCTAGGCTTAGCTTTAGGCTGAGGGTGAGTTTGAGGGTTAGGGTTAAGGTGAGGGTTAGGGTTAGGGTTAGGGTGAGGGTTAGGATGTGGTATAGGGTTAGGATTCGGGTTAGGGTGAGGTCTAGGGTGAGGGTTATGTTTAGGGTGAGGTTTAGGGTTCGGGTTAGGTTTTGGTTTAGGGTGAGTGTTAGGGTTAGGGTTATGGTGAGGGTGAGGGTTAGGGTTAGGTTGAGGGTTAGGGTTAGCGTTAGGTTGAGGTTTAGGGTTAGGTTTAGGATGAGGGTTAGGATGAGGCTTATGGTTTGGATTAGGGTTAGGGTGCGGGCTACGGTGAGTATGAGGGTTAGGGTTAGGGTTAGGCTTAGGTTTAGGCTGAGGGTGAGGGTGAGGGTGGAGGTGAGAAATAGGTTTTGGGTGGTGGTTAGGGTTAGGGTTAGGGTGAGGGTTAAGATGAGGGTTAGAGTTAGGATTCGTTTTAGGGTTAGTTCTAGGGTGAGGGTGAGGGTGAGGGTTAGGGTTAGGCTTAGGCTTAGGGTTAGGCTGATGGTTAGGCTAAGGGTGAGGGTTAATGTTTGGGTGATGGATAGGGTTAGGGTTAGGGTGAGTGTTAGGATGAGGGTTAGGGTAAGGGTGAGTGTTAGGATGAGCGTGATGGTAAGAGTAAATGTGAGGGTTAGGCTGAGGGTGAGTGTTCCCCTAAGGGTGATGGTTAGGATTAGGGTGAAGGTTAGGATAAGGGTTAGGTTGAGGGGTAGGGTGAGGGTGAGGTTTTGGATGAGGTTTAGGATTAGGATTATGGTGAGTTTTAGGGTTATGGTGAGGGTTAGTGTTAGGGTGAGTGTTAGGGTGAGGGTTAGCGTTAGGGTTATCCTTAGGGTTAGGGTGAGGGTTAAGATGAGGGTTATTCTTAGGATTAGGGTGAGGGTTAGGGTGAGGGTTCGTGTGAGGGTGAAGGTTAGGGTTCTGGTGAGGGTTGGTGTTATTATTAGGGTTAGGGTCAGGTTTAGGGTGACGGTGAGGTTTAGGGTGAGGGTTGGGGTGAGGGTTAGGGTTCGGGTTAAGGTGAGGGTTAGGATAAGGGGTAGGGTTAGGGTTAGGGTGAGGGTTAGATTGAGGATTAGGTTTAGGGTTAATATGAGGTTTAGGGTGAGGATGAGGTTTAGGGTTAGGTTGAGGATTAGGGTTAGAATTAGGGTTAGGGTGAGGGCTAGGTTGAGGTTTAGAGTTAGGGTTAGGGTTAGGGTAGGGCTTAAGGTTAGGGTGAGGGTGAGGTTAAGGTTTAGGGTGAGGGTTAGTGTGGGGGTGAGGGTTAGGGTTAGGGTGAGGGTTAGGGTGTGGGTAAGGTTGAGGGTTAAGGTGAGTGTTAGGGTGACGGTGAGGGTGAGGGTTAGGGTTGCGGTTAGGGTTAGAGTGAAGGTTAGGTTGAGGGGTAGTGTTAGGTTTAGGGTGAGGATTAGGGATAGTGTGAGGGTTAGGGTTTGAGTGAGGGTAAGGGTCAGGTGAGGTTTAGGGTTAGGGTGAGGGTTAGCATTAGGGTTAGGGTCAGGTTTAATGTTAGGTTGGAAGTCAGGGTTAGGGTGAGTGTTAGGGTGAGTGTTAGGGTTAAGGTAAGTGATTGGGTTTGGGTTAGGGTGAGGAGTATGTTTAGGGTGATGTGTAGAATGAGGTTGAGGGTTAGGGTGAGGGTGACAATGAAGGTTAAGGTATGGATGCGGGTTAGTGTTAGGGTAAGTGTTAATATTATGGTGAGGGTTAGGGTGAAGGTGAGGGTAAGGGTTAGGTTTATGGTGAGGGTTAGGGTTAGAGTTAGAGTGAGGGGTAGGGTGAGGGGTAGGGTTAGAGTTAAGGTTACGGTTAGTGTGAGGGTTAGGGTTAGGGTGAGGATAAGGTAGGCGTGAGGGTTGGAGTGAGGGTGAGGTTTACGGTTACTGTTAGGGTGAAGGTTAGGCTTAGGGTTATGTTTATTTTGAGGGTGAGTGAGTTAGGATGAGTGTTCTTGAGAGTGTGAGAGTTAGGGTTTGGGTGAGGGTTAGGGTTAGGTTGAGTGTTAGGGTGATGGTGAGGGTGAGGGTTAGGGTTGGGGTTAGGGTTAGAGTGAGAAGTAGGGTGAGGTGTAGGGTTAGGGTTAGGGTGAGAGTTAGGTTTACTGTGAGGGTTAGGGTTAGGGTGAGGTTTAGGGTTACTGTGAGTGTTCAAGTTAGGATTAGGCTTAGTGTTAGGGTGAGGGTAAGGGTTAGGTTGAGGGTTAGGGTTAGAGTGAGGGTTAGTGTTAATGTGAGGGTTAGGGTTAGGGTTAAGGTTAGGCTTAGGCATAGGTTTAGGCTGAGGGTGATGGTGAGGGTGAGGGTTAGTGTTATGGTGATAGATATGGTTAGGTTTAGGGTGAGGGTTAGGATGAGTGTTCGTGTTAGGGTGAGGGTTAGTATGAGCCTGAGGGTTACAGTAAGGGTGAGGGTTAGGTTTAGGTTGAGGGTTAGTGTAAGGGTTAGGGTTAGGGTTAGATTGAGGATTAGGTTTAGGGGTAGTGTGAGGTTTAGGGTGACGATGAGGGTTAGGGTGAGGTTTAGGGTTAGAATTAGGGTTAGGGCTAGCATGAGGCTGAGGGTTAGGGTTAGGGTTAAGTTTAGTTTGAGGGTTAGGGTGAGGGGTAGGGTTAGGTTTAGGGTGAGGGTTAGGTTTAGGGTGAGGGTTACGGTTAGGGTGAGGGTGAGGGTGAGGGTAAGGGTTATTGTGAGGGTTAGGGTGAGGGTGAGGTTTAGGGTGAGGTTGAGCGTTAGGTTTAGGTTTAGGGTTAGGGTGAAGTTTAGGGTGAGGTTTAGGGTTAAGGTTAGGGTTAGGTTTATGGTGTCGTTAAGTGATAGCCTGAGGTTAGGGTGAGTGTTTCATTTAGCATTAGGGTTAGGTTGAGGGTTAGGTTTAGATTTAGGGTGAGGTTGCAGGTGAGAGTGAGGTTTAAGGTCAGGATTAGGGTGTGGTTTAGGGTTAGGGTTAGGGTTAGTGTGAGGTGGCGGTGAGGGTGACGATTAGGGTTAGAGTTACGGTGAGGGTTCGGTTAAGTTTGAGGTTTAGGGTGAGGATGAGGTTAAGGGTTAGGGTGAGGTGTTATTGTTAGGGTTAGGGTTAGGGTTATGGTTACTGTGAGGGTGAGTGTGGGGGTTAGGGCTAGGGTGACGTTTAGTGTTAGGGTTATGGTTAGCGTTAGGGTTAGTGTGAGGATGAGGTTTAGGGGTAGAGTTATGTTTAGGGTGGGGGTTAGTGTGAGGGTTAGGTTTAGAGTACGGTTTATGGTGGAGGTTACGGTAAGGATAAAGGTGAGAGTTAGGCCGGAGGTGAGGGTTACGGTAAGGGTGAGGGTTAGGGTTATGGTGAGGGTTAGGGAAAATGTTATGGTGAGGGTGAGGGTTAGATTGAGTATTAGTGTTAGGGTTAGTGTGAGGTTTAGGGTGAGGATGAGGGTTAGGGTTAGGGTGAGGGCGAGGTTGAGGGTGAGGGTTAGGGTTAGTGTTATGGTGTGGTTTAGGGTTAGGGTGATGGTTAGGATTAGTGTGAGGTTTAGTGTTAGGGTTAGGGTTAGTGTTAGGTTGGAAGTTAGGGTTAGGGTGAGGGTTTGGGTGAGTGTTAGGGTTAAGGTAAGTGATAGGTTTAGGGTTAGGGTGAGGGTTATGTTTAGGGTCATGTGTAGAATGAGGGTGAGGCTTAGGGTGAGGGTGACAGTGAAGGTTAAGGTATTGATGAGGGTTAGTGTTAGGGTGAGGGTTAATGCTACGGTGAGTGTTAGGGTGAGGGTGAGGGTAAGGGTTAGGTTTATGGTGAGGGTGAGGTTTAGAGGGATGGTGAGGGGTAGGGAAAGAGTTAAGGTTAGGGTTAGTGTGAGGGTTAGGGTTAGGGTGAGGAGAAGGTAAGCGTGAGGGTTGGAGTGAGGGTGAGGTTTAGGGTTACTGTTAGTGTGAGGGTTAGGGATACGGTTAGGGTGAGGGTTAGGCTTAGGGTTATGTTTATTTTGAGGGAGAGTGTTTGAGTTAGGATGAGTGTTCTTGAGAGTGTGAGAGTTAGGGTTTGGGTGAGGGTTAGGGTTAGGGTGAGTGTTAGGGTGACGGTGAGGGTGAGGGTTAGGGTTGGGGTTAGGGTCAGAGTGAGGGGTAGGGTGAGGTGTAGGGTTAGGGTTTGAGTGAGTGTTACGTTTAGGGTGAGGGTTAGGGTTAGGGTGAGGTTTAGGGTTACTGTGAGGGTAAGGGTTAGGTTGAGGGTTAGGGTTAGAGTGAGGGTTAGGGTTAATGTGAGGGTTAGGGTTAGGGTGAGGGTTAGGGTTAGGGTGATGTTTAGGGTGAGGTTGAGGGTTAGTGTGAGTGTGAGTGTGAAGGTTTGGAGGAGTGTTTGGGTTAGGTTTAGGTTGAGGTTGAGGGTGAGGGTGAGGCTTAGGGTTAGTTTTAGGGTAAGGCTGAGTGTGAGGGTTAGGGATAGGCTTAGGCTTAGGGTGAGGGTGAGGGTGAGGGTGAGGGTTAGGGTTAGTGTTAGGTTTAGGGTTAGTTTTAGGGTTATGTTGAGGCTTAGGGTTAGGTTAGAGGTTACGGTTAGGGTGAGGGTTAGGGTTAGGGATAGGTTTAGGTTGAGGATGAGGGTGAGGGTTAGGGTTAGGATTAGGGTTAGGGTGAGCCTGAGGGTGAGGGTGAGAGTGAGGTTTAGGGTTAGGGTGAGGGTTAGGCTAAGGGTTAAGGTGAGCATTAGGTTTAGGGTGATGTTTAGTTTGAGGGTGAGGGTTAGGGTGAGATTGAGGGTGAGGTTTCGGTTGAGGGTTTGGGTTAGGGTTAAGGTGAGGGTGAAGGTGAGGGTGAGGGTTAGGTTTAGGGTTAGGGTTAGGCTTAGGGTGAGGGTGATTGTGAGGTTTATGGTTAGGGTTATTGTTAGGCTTAGGTTTAAGCTGAGGTTGAGGTGAGTTTGAGGGTTAGGGTTAGGGTGACTGTGAGCATTAGGGTTAAGGTTAGGGATAGGATGAGGGTTAGATGAGGGTGAGGGTTAGGGTTAGGGTGAGTGTTATGCTTAGGGTTAGGGTGAGGGTAAGGGTGGGGGAGAGTATAGGGCTTAGGGTGATGGTTAGCATTAGGGTTAGGGGGAGGGTTAGGATGAGGTTTAGCAGTAGGATTAGGGTTTGGGTGAGGGCTAGGGTGACAGTGAGTGTTAGGGTTAGGGTTAGGCTTAGGCATAGGTTTAGGCTGAGGGTGATGGTGAGGGTGAGGGTTAGTGTTATGGTGATGGATATGGTTAGGTTTAGGGTGAGGGTTAAGATGAGGGTTCGTGTTAGGGTGAGGGTTAGTATGAGCCTGAGGGTTACAGTAAGGGTGAGGGTTAGGTTTAGGTTGAGGGTTAGTGTAAGGGTTAGGTTTAGGGTTAGATTGAGGATTAGGGTTAGGGTTAGGCTAAGGGTTAGTGTTAGAATTAGGGTTAGGGTGAGGGTTAGGGTTAGGGTTAGGGTTAGGGTGATGTTTATGTTTATGGTGAGGGTTAGGTTTAGTGTGAGGGTTAGTGTTAGGGTGAGGGTAAATGTTAGGGTGAGGTTTAGCGTTAGGGTGAGGTTTATGGTTAGGGTGAGGTTTAGGGTTAGGGTTAGGGTTATTGTTAGGGTTAGGGTTAGGTTTATATTTATAGTGAGGTTGAGGGTGAGGGTGAGGTTTAGGGTTAGGGTTAGGGTGAGATTTAGGGTTAGGGTTAGGGTTAGATTTAGGGTTAGGGTGAAGTTGAGATTTAGGGTTAGAGTTAGGGTTAGGGTGAGGGTTAGGGTGAGTGTTAGGGTTATGGTTAGTGTTAAGGTTAGGCTTAGGGTGAGGGTTAGGGTGAGGGTTAGGTGTACGGATAGGGTAAGTTTAGGATTAGGGTTAAGGTGAGGGTGAGTGTGAGGGTTAGGGTTAGTGTTAAGTTTAGGCTTAGAGTTAAGCTGAGGGTGAGGGTGAAGGTGAGGGTTAGGGTTAGGGTGAGGGTTAGGGTTAGGTTTAGGGTTAGAGTTAGCCTTAAGGTGAGGTTTATGGTTAGGTTTAGGGTTCTGGTAATGGTGAGGGTTAGAGTTAGCATCAGGGTTAGGGTGAGGGTTTGGGTTATGGTTAGGGTGAGTGTTAGGGTTAATGTGAGGTTTAGGGTTAGGGTTAGGGTTAGGGTGAGGGTGAGGGTTAGGTTGAGGGTTGGGGTTTGGGTTAGGATTAGGCTGAGGGTGAGGATTAGGGTGAGATTTAGGTTAGGCTTAGTGTTAGGATTAAGGTGAGGTTAAGGGTTAGGGTGAGGGTTAGGCTTAGGGTTAGGGTGAGAGTTAAGATGACGGTTAGGGTTTCAGTGAGGGTTAATGTTAGCGTGATGGTTAGGGTTAGGATTAGGGTTAGGGAGTGGGTGATGGTTAGGATTATGGTTAGGGTTGTTGTAAGTGTTATGGTTATTGTTACATTTCCAGTGAGGGTGAGGCTGAGGGTGAAGGTTAGGGTTAGGGTTAGGGTTAGTTTTAGGGTAAGGATTAGTGTTAATGTTAGGGTTAGGGTTTGACTTTCGGTTTGGGTGAGGGAGAAGGTGAGGGTGAGGGTTAATTTTAGGGTTAGGGTGAGGTTGAGGCTTAGGGTTAGGATTAGGGATAGGGTCAGGGTGAGGTTTAGGGTTAGAGTTAGGTTGAGGGGGAGGGTTAGGGTGAGGGTCAGGGTTAGTGTTAGTGTTAGGGTTAGCATTAGGTATAGGGTGAGGGTTAGGTTGAGGTTTAGGGTTAGGTTTGGGATTAGGTTAGGGTGAGGGTGAGTGTGAGGTTTAGGGTTAGGTTTAGGCTTAGGCTTAGGGTTAGGCTGAGGGTTAGTGTGGATATGAGTATTAGGCTTTTTGTGATGTTTATCCTTAGGGTTAGTGTGAGGGTTAGCATGAGGGTTAGGGATAGGATTAGGGTTAAGGTGAGGGCTAGGGTGAGGGTGAGTGTTAGGGTTAGGGTTAGGTTTAGGCATAGGTTTAGTCTGAGGGTGATGGTGAGGTTGAGTGTTAGGGTTATGGTGATGGATATTGTTATTGTTAGGGGGAGGTTTAGGATGAGGGTTTGGGTTAGGGTGAGGGTTAGTATGAGCGTGATGATAAGAGTAAAGTTGAGGGTTAGGCTGAACGTGAGGGTTACAGTAAGGGTGAGGGTTAGGGTTAGGGTGAGGGTTAGGGTAAGTGTTAAGGTTAGGGTTAGATTGAGGATTAGGGTTAGAGTTAGTGTGAGGTTTAGGGTGAGGATGAGGGTTAGGGTTAGAATTAGGGTTAGGGTGAGGGCGAGCATGAGGATGAGGGTTAGGGTTAGGGCTAAGTTTAGGGTGAGGGTTAGGGTGAGGTGTAGGGTTAAGTTTAGGGTGAGGGTTAGGTTTAGTGTGAGGGTTATGGTTAGGGTGAGGGTTAGGGTAAGGGTTATGGTGAGGGTTAGGTTGAGGGTGGGGGTTAGGGTTATGATTAGGTTTAGGGTTAGGGTGAGGTTTAGGTTGAGGGTGAGGTTTCAGGTTAGGGTTAGGTTTGTGGTGTGGGTGATAGCATGAGGGTTAGGGTGAGTGTTAGAGTTAACATTAGGGTTAGGTGAGGGCTAAGTTTAGGGTTTGGGTGAGGGTGAGGGTGAGAGTTTGGTTTAAGTTGAGGATTAGTGTGAGTTTTAGGGTTAGGGTGAGGGTTAGGGTTAGGGTTAGCGTGAGGGTGACGGTGAGGTTGACGGTTAGGGTTAGAGTTATGGTGAGGGTTCGATTAAGTGTGAGGTTTAGGGTGAGGATGAGGTTAAGGGTTAGTGTGAGGGTTAGGCTGCGTGTGAGGGTTAGGGTTAGGGTTTGGTTTAGGGTGAGGGTTAGTGTGAGGGTTAGGGTTAGGGTTATGCTTAGGGTTAGTTTGAGGGTTATGCTGAGGGTTAGGATTAGGATTAGGGTGAGGGTTAGATTGAGGGTTAGGGTGAGGTTGAGGGTTAGTATTAGGGTGAGGGTTACGGTTATTATTAGGGTTAGGGTTAGGTTTAGGGTGACAGTGAGGTTTAGGGTGAGGGTTAGAGTTAGGGTTAATGTGAGGGTTAGGATAAGGGGTAGGGTTATGGATAGGTTTAGGGTTAGGATTAATGTGAGGTTAAGAATTAGGGTGAGGGTGAGGTTTAGGGTTAGGAATAGTGATAGGGTTAATGTTACGCTGAGGGTGAGGGTGAGGGTGAGAGTTGGGTTTAGGGTTGGGTGAGGGCTATGGTGAGGGTTAGGGTATGGGTGAGGTTTAGTGTGAGGGTGATTGTAAGGATAAAATTGAGGGTTAGGCTGAGGGTGAGAGTTAAGATAAGGGTGAGGGACAGGGTTAAGGGTGAGGGTTAAGTTAAGGGTTAGGGATAGGGTGAGGGTTAGATTGAGGATTAGGTTAGGGTTAGTGTGAGGTTTGGGGTGAGGATGAGGGTTATGATTAGGTTGAGGGTTAGGTTTAGAATTAAGGTTACAGTGAGGGCTAGGGTGAGGGTGAAGTTTAGCTTTAGGTTTAGGGTAAAGTTTAGGGTTAAGGTGAGAGTTAGTGTTAGTGTGAGGGTTAGTGTTAGAGTTAAGGTTAGTGTCAGGGTGAGGGGAAGTGTTAGGGTGAGGGTTAGTGTTAGGGATAGGTTATGCTTAGGGTTAAGGTTAGGGTGAGGGTGATTGTGTGGGGTAGGGTTAGGTTTAGGTTTAGGGTTAGGGTTATGCTGAGGGTGAGGTTGAGCTTGAGGATTAGGGTTAGGGTGATGGTTAGGATTAGGGTTAGGGTGAGGGTTAGGATGAGGGTTAGGATGAGGGTTAGGATGAATGTGAGGTTTAGGTTTAGGTTTAGGGTGAGATTTAGGGTTAGGGTTAGGGTTAGGTTGAGGTTGAGGTTTAGGTTTAGAGTTAGGTTTAGGGTGATGGTTAGTGTTAGGGTTAGTGTTAGGTTTAGGGTTAGGGTGAGTGTTAGGGTTAGGGTTAGGGTTAGGGTTATGGTGAGGGTGAGGTTTAGGGTTATGGAGAGGCTTAGGGTTAGTATGAGGGTTAGTGTTAGGGTGAGGGTAAGTGTTAGGGTGAGGGTTAGGATTAGGTTTAGGGTTAGGGTGAAGTTTAGGGTGAGGGTGAGTTTTAAAGTTAGGGATAGGTTTGTGGTGTGGGTAAGTGATAGCATGAGGGTTAGGGTGAGGGTTAGAGTTAGCATTAGGGCTAGGGTGAGGGTGAGGGTGAGGATGCAGGTGAGAGTGAGGGTTAGGGTGAGGATTAGGGTGAGGTTTAGGGTTAGGGTTCGGGTTCGGGTTAGGGTGTGTGTTAGGATTAGGGTTATCCTTAGGGTTAGGGTGAGGGTTAGGCTGAGGTTTAGGCTGAGGTTTAGGCTTAGGATTAGGGTGAGGGTTAGGGTGAGGGTGAAGGTTAGAGTTCTGGTGAGGTTTAGGATTATTATTAGGGTTAGAGTCAGCTTTAGCGTGACGGGGAGGTTTAGGCTGAGGGTTGGGGTGAGGTTTAGGGTTAGGGTTAAGGTGAGTGTTAGGATAAGTCGTAGGGTTAAGGTTATGGTGAGGGTTAGGTTTAGTGTGAGAGTTAGATTTAGGGTTAGGGTTAGGATTAGTGTGAGGGTAAGAATTAGGGTGATGGTTAGGGTGAGGGTGAGGTTTAGGGTTAGGAATAGTGATAGGGTTAGTGTTAGGCTGAGGGTGAGGGTGAAGGTGAGGGTGAGGGTTAGGGTTAGGTTTAGGGTGAGGGCTGGGGTGAGGGTTAGGGATAGGGTGAGTGTTAGGGTGAGGGTGATGGTAAGGGTAAAGGTGAGGGTTAGGCTGAGGGTGAGGTTTAATATAAGCGTGAGTTTTAGTGTTAGGGTGAGTGTTAGGGTAAGGGTTCGGGTTAGGGTTAGGGTGAGGGTTAGACTGATTATTAGGGTTAGGGTTAATGTGAGGATGAGGGTTAGGGTTAGGGTGAGGGTGAGGTTTACTATTAGGGTTAGGGTGACGGCTAGGGTGAGGGTGAGGTTTAGAGATAGGGTAAGGGTTAGGGCTAGGTTTAGGATTAGGGTGAGGGTTAGGGTTAGAATTAGAGTTAGGGTGAGGGCTAGGCTGAGGTTTAGGGTTAGGTTTAGGGTTAGGGTGAGGTTTAGGTTTAGGGTGAGGGTGAGGTTAAGGTTTAGGGTGAGGGTTAGGGTGAGGGTTAGGCTTAGGGTTAGGGTTAGGGTGAGGATAAGGTTGAGGATTAGGCTGAGTGTTAGGGTGACTGTGAGGGTGAGGGTGAGGGTTGGGGTTAGGGTTAGATTGAGTGTTAGGGTGAGGGGTAGAGTTAGGGTTAGGGTGTGGATTAGGGTTACTGTGAGGGATAGGTTTAGAGTGAGGATAAAGGTTAGGGTGAGGGTTAGGGTTAGGGTGAGGGTTAGCGTGAGGGTTAATGTTAGTTTGGAGTTTAGGGTTAGGTTGAGGGTTAGGGTGAGTGTCAGGTTTCGTGTGAGTGATAGGGTTAGGGTTAGAGTGAGGGTTATGTTTAGGGTGATGTGTAGAATGAGGGTTAGGGTTAGGGTTAGATTTAATGTAAGGGTAAGGTTTAGGGTGAGGGTGAGGGTAAGGGTTAGGTTTAGGGTGAGGGTTAGTGTTAGGGTTATGGTTAGAGTTAGGGAGAGGGGTAGGGTGAGGAGTAGGGTTAAAGTTAAGTGTAGGGTTAGTGTGAAGGTTAGGATTAGGGTGAGGATTATGTAAGGGTGAGGGTTGGGGTGAGGGTGACTGTTAGAGTGAGGATGAGGGTTCTGGAGAGTGTGAGGGTTAGGGTTTGGGTGATGGTTAGGGTTAGTGTGAGTGTTAGGGTGACGATGAGCGTGAGTGTTAGGGTTGGGATTAGAGTTACAATGAGGGGTAGGGTGAGGGGTAGGGTTAGGTTTAGGGTGAGGGTTAGGTTTACTGTGAGGGTTAGCGTTAAGGTGAGGTTTAGGGTTACTGTGAGGCTTCAAGTTAGGGTTAGGCTTAGTGTTAGGGTGAGGGTAAGGGTTAGGTTGAGGGTTAGGGTTAGGGTGAAGGTTAGGGTTAATGTGAGGGTTAGGTTTAGGGTGAGGGTTAGGGTGAGGGTTAGAGTTAGGGTGATGTTTAGGTTGAGGGTGAGGGTTAGGGTCAGGGTGAAGGTGAAGGTTGGGTTGAGTGTTTGGGTTAGGGTTAGGATGGGGTTGAGGGTGAGGGTGAGGCTTAGGGTTAGTTTTAGGGTAAGGTTGAGTGTGAGGGTTAGGGATAAGGTTAGTCTTAGGCTGAGGGTGAGGGTGAGGCTGAGGTTTAGGGTTAGGGTTAGGGTTAGCGTTAGGGTTATGGTGAAGGTTAGGGTTAGGTTGGAGGTTATGGTTAGGGTGAGGTTTAGGGTTAGGGATAGGTTTAGTTTGAGGGTGAGGATGAGGGTTAGGGTTAGGATTAGGGTTAAGGTGAGCCTGAGGTTGAGGGTTAAGTTGAGGGTTAGTGTTACGGTAGGGTGAGGCTAAGGGTTAGAGTGAGGTTTAGGTTTAGGGTGATGTTTAGGTCGAGGGTGAGGGTTAGGGTGAGGTTGAGGTTGAGGTTTCGGTTGAGGGTTTGGGTTAGGGTGGTGAGGGTGAAGGTGAGCGTGAGGGTTAGGTTTAGAGTTAGGGTTAGGCTTAGGGTGAGGGTGATTGTGAGGGTTAGTGTTAGGGTTATTTTTAGGCTTAGGTTAAAGCTGAGGGTGAGTGTGAGGGTTAGGGTTAGGGTGAGTGTGAGCGTTAGGGTTAGGGTCAGGGATAGGCTGAGGGTTAGATGAGGGTGAGGCTTAGGGTTAGGGCGAGTGTTAGGCTTAGTGTTAGTGTGAGGGTTAGGGATAGTTTGATGGTTAGGGTGAGGTTTAGAGTAAGGGTGAGGGTGAGGGTGAGCGTGACTGTTAGGGTGCAGGTGAGGTTTAGGTTTAGGTTTAGGGTTAGGGTGAGGGTTTAGTGTTAGGGTTAGGATGATGGTTAGGATGAGGGGTAGGGTTAGCGTTAGGGTGAGGTTCAGGGTTAGATTAAGGGTTACCGTTAGGGTTAGGGTTAGGGGGAAGTTTAAGGTGAGGGTTAGGGTTAGGTTTAGGGTTAAGGTGAGGTTTAGGGTGAGGGTAAGTTTTAGGGTGAGGGTTAGGGTGAGTGTGAGGTTAGGGTTAGGTTATGGAGTGGTTTAGGGTTAGATTTAGGATGAAGTTGAGGGTGAGAGTGTGGGTTAGGGATTAGTTTTAAGGTTAGGGTTAGTGTTGTTGTTAGGGTTAGGGTTACGATTACAGTGAGGTTGCTGGTTAGGTGAGTTTTAGCGTTAGGGTTAGCGTTAGGCTGAGGGTTAAGTTGAGGGTAAGTGTTGGGGTGTGAGTTAGGGTTAGGGTGAGGTTAAGGGTTAGGGTTAGGGTTAGGTTGAGGGTTAGGGTTAGCATTAGGGTTACCTTGAGGACTAGGGTGAGGGGTAGGGTGAGGTTAGGGTGAGGGTTAGGGTTAGGATGAGCATTAGGGTGAGGGTAAGAATAAGGGTAAGGGTGAGGGTTAGGGTGAGTTTGAGGGTTACGGTAAGAGTGAAGGTTATGATGAGGGTGAGGTTTAGGGTGAGGTTTAGGATTAGGGTGAGGGTGAGATTGAGGGTTAGGGTGAGGGTAAGGGTTAGGGTTAGGGTGAGGGTAAGATAAGGTTGAGGGTTAGGGTTAGGTTTAGGGTGAGGGTTAGAGTGAGTGTGAGGTTTAGGGTTAGGGATAGTGTTAGGGTGAGGGTAAGTGTTAGGGTTTTGTATAGGTTTACGGTGAGGGTGAAGTATAGGTTTAGGGTGAGGGTTAGGGTTAGGGTTAGGGTGAGGGTGAGGGTTAGTATAAAGTTTAGGGTTAGGGTTGTTTTTAGGTTTATGTTTAGTTTTATGATTACGTTGACGGTGAGGGTAATGGTTAGGGTGAGGTTTAGGATTAGGGCTAGTTTTAGGGTTAGGGTTAGCATGAGGTTTAGGGTAAGTGGTAGGGTTAAGGTTAGGGTGAGGGTTAGGGTTAGTTTGAGGGTTACGGTTAGAGATAGGGTGAGGGTTAGGATGAGGGTTAGGGTGAGGGTAAGGTTTAGGGTGAGGGTTAGAGTTAGTGTGAGGTTTAGGGTTAGGGTTAGTGTTAGGGTGAGGGTAAGTGTTAGGGTTAGGTTTAGGTTTACGGTGAGGGTGAGGGTTAAATTTAGAGTGAGGGTTAGGGTTAGGTTAGGGTTAAGGTGAGGGTGAGGGTTAGGATAAAGTTTAGGGTTAGGGTTATTTTTAGAGTTATGTTTATGTTTATGTTTATGTTGAGGGTGAGGGTTAAGTTTATGGTGAGGTTTAGGATTAGGGTTAGGTTTAGGGTTATGGTTAGGATGAGGATTAGGATGAGTGGTAGGGTTAAGGTTAGGGGGAGGTTTAGGGTTAGGGTTAGGGTTAGGGTGAGGGTTAGGATTAGTGTTAGGGTTAGGGTAAGGATGAGAGTTTCGGGTTAGGATTAGGGTTAGGGTTAGTTTGAGGATTTCGGTGAGCGTTATGGTTAGGGTTAGGGTAAGGGTTAGCGTTAGGGTGAGGGTTATGGTTAGGATTAGTGTTAGAGTTAGTGTTAAGGTTAGGGTGAGGGTTATGGTGAGGGTGAGGTTTAGGGATAGGTTTAGGTTTATCATGTGGGTGAGTGACAGTGTGAGGGTTAGGGTGAGTGTTAGAGTTAGCATTAGGTTTAGGGTGAAGGTTATGGTGAGGGTTAGGTTTAGTGTGAGTGTTAGGTTTAGGGTTAGGTTTAGGATTAGTGTGAAGGTAAGAATTAGGGTGATGGTTAGAGTGAGGGTGAGGTTTAGTGTTAGGATTTGGGTTATCATTAGTGTTACGCTGAGGATGATGGTGAGGGTGAGGGTGAGGGTTAGTTTTAGGGTTAGGGTTAGGGTGAGGGCTAAGATGAGGGTTAGGGTTAGGGTGAGGTATAGGGTTAGGGTGAGGGTTAGGGTTAGAGTTAGGGTTAGGGTTAGGGTTAGTTTGAGGGTGGTATGAGGGTGAGGTTTAGGGTGAGGGTTAGGGTTAGGGTTAAAATTAGGGTGAGGTTTAGGGTTACTGGTAGTGTTACGGTTATGGTTAGTATTAGGGTTAATGTGTGGGTTAGGGTTAGGGTGAGGATAAAGTAAGGATTAGGGTTAGGGTGAGGGTGAGGTTTATGGTTACTGTTTGAGTGAGGGTTAGGGTTTGGTTTACTGTTAAGGTAAGGTTGAGGGTGAGGGTTAGGGTTAGGCTTATGGTTAAGGAGAGGGTGAGGGTGAGTGTGAGGTTTAAGGTTAGGTTTAGGGTTAGGGTGAATGTTATGGTTAGAGTGGAGGTTAGGATTAGGGTTAGGGTGAGGGTTAGGTTTTGGGTTAGGCTGAGGGTTAAGGTTAAGATTAGGGTGAGGTTTAGGTTGAGGGTTAGGGGGAGGGGGAGGGTTAGGTTTAGAGTGAGACTTAGGGTTAGGATTAGGGTTAGGGTCAGGGTTAGGGTGACTGTGAGGTTTAGGGTGAAGTTTAGAGTGAGGGTTATGTTTAGGGTTAAGGTGAGGGTTAGGGTAAGCGGTAGGGTTACGGTTATGGTGAGGTTTAGGTTTAGTGTGAGAGTAAAGGTTAGGGTTAGGGTTAGGATTAGTGTGAGGGAAAGATTTAGGGTGATGGTTAGGGTGAGGGTGAGGTTTAGGTTTAGGAATAGGGATAGGGTTAGTGTTACACTGAGGGTGAGGAAGAGGGTGAGGGTGAGCGTTAGGTTTAGGGTTAGGGTGAGGGCTAGGGTGAGGGTTATTAACGGTTAGGGTGAGGGCTAGGGTTAGGGTGAGGGTAAGGGTTAGGTTTAGTTTGAGGGTGGTGTGAGGGTGAGGTTTAGGGTGAGGCTTTGGGTTAGGGTGAGGGCTAGGTTGAGGGTGAACTTTAGGGTTATGATGAGGGTTAGCATTAGGTTTAGAGTGAGGGTTAGGTTTAGTGTGAGGTTTACGGTTAAGGTTAGGTTGAGGTTGCGGGTAAGGGTTATGGTGAGGGTTCGGGTGAGGGTGAAGGTTAGGGTTATGATGAGAGATAGGGTTAGGTTTAGGCTGAGGGTGAGAGTGAGGGTGCGGGTGAGGTTTGGGTTAGGGTTAGGGTTAGGGTGAGGGTGAGGGCTAGGGTGAGGGTCAGGGTTAGGGTGAAGGTGAGGTTGAGGGTGAGGTTGAGCGTTAGGGTGAGGGTGAGGGTTTGGTTTAGGGTTAGGGTTAGGGTGAGGTTGAGGTTTAAGATTAGGTTTAGGGTTATTGTTAGGGTTAGAGTGAGGGTTACAGTTCAGTATAGGGTGAGGGTGAAAGTTAGGATTATGGTTAGGGTTAGGGTGAGGTTTAGGGTTAGGGTTAGGGTTAGTGTTAAGATGAAGTTTATGGTGAGTGGTAGGGTTAGGGTTAAGGTGAGGGTTAGGGTTAGTGTGACGGTTAGAATGAGGGTTAGGGTTAAGGTGAGGGTGAGGGTTAGGATGAGGTTTAGGGTAAGGGTGAGGGTTAGGTTTAGGGTGGAGTTTAGGATTAAGGTTAGGGTTATGGTTAGGTTGAGAGTATTAGGGTTAGGGTTAGGTTTACGCTGAGGGTGAGGGTTAGGGTTATGGTGAGGGTTTGGTTTAGGGTAAGGGTTAAGGTGAGGGTGAGTTTTAGGATTAGGATTAGGGTTAGGGTTAGGGTGAGGGTGAGGGTTACGGTTAGGGTTAGGGTTACAGTGAGGGTGAGGGTTAGGTTTAGGGTGAGGTTTAGGGTTAGGGTTAGGGTTAAAGTGTGGGTTTGTGTTAGGATTAGAGTTAGGGTCAGGGTTATTGTTAGGGTTAGGGTTAGTGTTAGGGTTAGGTTTAGGGTGAGCGTGAGGGTTACCGTTAGGTTTAGGTATAGTGTTAGGGTTAGGATTAGCGTGAGGGTGAGGGTGTGGGTTAGGGTTAGGGTTAATGTGAGGATGAGCGTTAGTGTGAGGGTTAGGGTTAGGGTGAGGGTGAGGGTGAGGTTGAGGGTGAGTGTTAGGCTTAGTATGAGGTTTAGGGTTAGGGTTAAGGTTAGGCTTAGGTTGAGGGTTTGGCTTAGGTTTAGGGTTAGGATGAGGGTTAGGCTGAGGGGTATGGTTACGTTTAGAGTGAGGATTAGGTTTAGTGTGAAGGTTAGGCTTAGGGTTAGGGTGAGGTTAAGGATTAGGGTGAGTGTTAGGGTGAGGGTTAACGTTAGGTTTAGGTTTAGGGTGAGGCTTAGGGTTAGGGTTAGGGTTACTGTGATGGTGAGGGTTAGGTTTAGGGTGAGGGTTAGGGTTAGGTTTAGGCTTAGGCATATGGTTAGGATTAGGGTGATGCTGAGGGTGGGGCTTAAGGTTATGGTGATGGATAGGGTTAGGGATAGGGTGAGGGTTAGGATGAGGGTTCGGTTTAGGGTGAGGGTTAGGATGAGAGTGACGGTAAGAGCAAAGGTGAGGGTGAGACTGAGGGTGAGGGTTATGGTAAGGGTTAGGCTTAGGGCTAGGGTGAGTGTTAGGGTAAGGGTTAGGGTTAGGGTTAGATTGAGGATTAGGTTTAGGGATAGTGTGAGGTTTAGATTGAGAATGAGGATTAGGGTTAGAATTAGGGTTAGGGTGAGGGCTAGCGTGAGGGTGAGGCTTAGGGTTAGGGTTAAGTTTAAGATGAGTGTTAGGGTGAAGATTAGGGTTAGGATTAGGGTTAGGGTTAGTGTTATTGTTTGAGTTAGGGTTACGGTTACGGTGAGGGTGAGGGTTAGGGTTAATGTTATTGTTAAGGTTAGGGTTACGGTTACGGTGAGGGTGAGGATGAGGGTTAGGGTTAGGGTTAGGGTGAGGTTTTTAATGTTAGGGTTAGGGTTAGAATTAGGGTTAGGGTGATGGTTAGGGTTAGGGTTAGGGGGAGGGATAGGATGAGGATTAGGAATAGGGTTAGGGTAAGGGCTAGGGTGAGGGTGAGGTTTAGGGTTAGGGTTAGGTTGAGGTTTAGGGTTACGTTTAGGGTTTGGGTTAGGGTGAGGGTAAGGTTTAGTGTTAGAGTTAGTTTTAGCGTGGGGCTGAGGGTGAGGGTTAGGGTTAAGGTTAGTGTTAGGGTTAGGGTGAGGGTGAGGTTTAGGTTGAGGTTGAATTTTAGGCTTAGGGTTAGGATTAGGATTACGGTAAAGGTTAGGGTGAGTGTGAGGGTTAGGGTTAGGGTTAGGCTTAGGCTTAGGATTAGACTGAGGGTGAAGGTGAGGTTGTAGTTTGGGGTTAGGGTGAGTGTTAGGGTTAGGCTTAGGGTTAGTATTAGGATTAGGGTAAGGGTTATGGTGAGCGTGAGGTTTAGTTTTAGAATTAATTTAAGGGGGAGGCTGAGGTTGAAGGTGAGGGTTAGGGTTAGTGTTAGGGTAAGGTTTAGGGTTAGGGTTAGGGTGAGGGTTAATATGAGGTTTAGGATTACGGTCAGGGTGAGGGTTAGGGGTAGAGTGAAGGATAGGGTTAGGATTAGGGTTAGGGTGAGGGTTAGGGTCAGTGTTAGGGTGAGGTTTAGGATGAGGGTTAGGATTAGGGTTAGGGTGAGGCCTAGGGTGAGGGTGAGGTTTAGGGTTAGGGTTATTGTCAGGTTTAGGGTTAGGGTTAGGGTTAGGGTGAATGTTAAGCTTAGGCTTAAGGTAAGGATTAGGATTAGGGTAAGGCTTATGGTGAGCATGAGGTTTAGTTTTAGAGTTAGGGTAAGGGTGAGGCTGAGGTTTAAGGTGAGGGTTAGGGTTAGTGTTAGGGTAAGGTTTAGGGTGAGGGTTAGGGTTATGGTTAGGGTTAGGCTTAGGGTGATTGTGAGGGTTAGGGTTTGAGTAAGGATTAGGCTTAGAGTTCGGCTGAGGGTGAGGGTGAGTGTGAGGTTTAGGGTTAGAATGAGGTTTAGGTTTAGGGTTAGTGTGAGTGTTAGGGTTAGGGATAGGATTAGAGTTAGTCTGAGGGTAATGGTGTGGGTGAGGATTAGGTTTAGGGTGAGGGTTAGGGTTAGGGTTATGGGGAGGGTTAAGATGAGGGTTAGTGTTAGGATTAGGGTTAGGGTGAGGGCTAGGGTGAGAGTGAGGTTTAGGCTTAGGGTTAGGGTGAGGTTTAGGGTTAGGGTTAGGGTGAGGTTGAGGTATAGGTTTAGGGTTAGGGTTAAGGTGAGGCTGAGGGTGAGGGTTAGAGTTAGGGTTAGGATTAGGATTAGGGTAAGGGTTAGGTTGTGTGTGAGGGTTAGGGTTAAGATTAGGGCTTGGCTTAGGGCTACACTGAAGGTGAGGGTGATGGTGTGAGTTAGGGTTTGGGTGAGGGTTAGGGTTAGTTTTAGGGTGAGAGTTAGGGTTCAGTTTAAGTTTAGTGTTAGGGTGAGGTATAGGGTTAGGTTTAGGGTGAGGTTTAGGGTTAGGGTTAGTTTGAGGGTTAGGGTTAGGTTTAGGGTTAGGGTGAGGTTTAGGATTAGGGTTAGGGTGAGGGTTAGGGTTAGGGTGAGGGTTAGGATTGGAGTTACGGTGAGGGCTAGGGTGAGGGTAAGGGTTAGGGTTAGTGATAGGGTGAGGTTTCAGGTTAGGGTTAGGTTTAGCATGAGGGTTCGGATGAGGGTTAGGTTTACGGTAAGGGTTATGGTTAGGGTTAATTTGAGGGTTAGGGTTAGGATTAGGTTTAGGGTGAGAGTGAGGTTTAGGATTAGGATTAGGGTTAATGTTATTGTTAGGGTTAGGGTTATGGTTACGGTGAGGGTGAAGGAGAGGGATAGGATTAGGGTTAGTGTTAATGTTATTGTTAGGGTTAGGGTTAGGGTTACAGTGAGGGTGAGGATGATGGTTAGGGTGAGGTTTTTAGTGTTATGGTTAGGGTTAGAATTAGGGTTAGGGTGAGTGTTAGGGTTAGGGTTAGGGGGAGGGTTAGGATGAGTATTAGGAATAGGATTAGGGTTAGGGTAAGGGCTAGGGTGAGGGTGAGGTTTAGGGTTAGTGTTAGGGTGAGGTTTAGGTTTATGTTTAAGGTTTGGGTTAGGGTGAGGTTAACGTTTAGTGTTAGAGTTAGTTTTAGGGTGAGGATGAGGGTAAGGATGAGGGTGAGTGTTAGGGTTAGGTTTATTGTTAGGGTGAGGGTGAGGGTGAGGGTTAGGGTGTATGTGAGGGTTAGGCTTAGGTTTAGGATTAGGATTACTGTAAAGGTTAGGGTGAGTGTGAGGGTTAGTGTTAGGGTTAGGTTTAGGATTAGGATTACACTGAGCATGAAGGTGAGGGTGAAGTTTAGGGTTAGGTTGAATGTTAGGGTTAGGCTTAGGGTTAGGATTAGGATTAGGGTAAGGTTTAGGGTGAGGGTGAGGTTTAGTTTTAGAGTTAGGGTAAGGGTGAGGCTGAGGTTGAAGTTGAGGGTTAGGGTTAGTGTTAGGGTAAGGTTTAGGGTTAGGGTTAGGGTGAGGGTTAGGATGAGGGTTAGGGTAATGATCACGGTGAGGGCTAGTGGTAGAGTGAGGGTGAGGGTTAGGATTAGTGTTAGGGTGAGGGTGAGTGCTAGCATTAGTTTTAGGGTTAGGGTTTGGGTTAAGTTTAGGGTTAGGATTAGCGTTATTTTTAGGTTTAGGGTTAGAGTTATGGTGAGGGTGAGTATGAGGGTTAGGATTAGGGTTATGGTGAAATTTAGGGTTCAGGTTAGGATTAGGGTTAGGGTGAGGGTGAGGTTTAGGGTTCGATTTAGGGTTATTTGGAGGGTTAGGTAGAGGGTTAGGTTTAGAGTTAGTGTTAGGGTTAAGGTTAGGATGAGGTTTAGGTTTAGGTTTAAGGTTAGGGTTAGGCTTAAGATTAGGATTAGGGTTAGGGGAGGGTGAGTGTGAGGGTTAGGGTTAGGGTGATGGTTAGGATTAGGGTTACAGAGAAGTTTAGGATGAGGGTTAGGGTTAGGATTAGAGTTAGGGTGAGGGCTAGGGTGAGGGTGAGGGGTGGGGTAAGTGTTAGGGTTAGGCTTAGGCTTAGGCTGAGCATGAGGTTCAGGGTTAGGGTTAGGGTTAGGTTTAGGGTGAGGTTCAGTGTTAGGGTTAGGGTTAGAGTTAGGGGTAGAGTGAGAGTAAGGTTTAGGAGTAGAGTTAAGGTTAGGGTGAGGGTTAGGGTTAGGGTGAGGCTTATGGTTAGTGTTAGTGTTAGGTTGAGAGTGAGGTTTAAGTTGAGGTTTAGGGTTAGGGTTAGGGTTAGTGTGAGGGTTAGGGTTAGGGTTAGTGTTAGTGTGAGGGTAAGTGTTAGGGTGAGGGAATGGTTTAAGTTGAGGGTTATGGTTAGGGTGAGGGTTTGGATTAGGGTTAGGCTTATTTTTACGGTTAGGTTCAGGGTTAAGGTTACTGTGAGTGTGAGGGTGAGGGTTAGGGTTAGGGTTAGGGTGAGGTTTAGGGATTGTGTTAGGGTTAGAGTTAGGGTTAAGGTGAGGGTGAGCGTGAGGGTTAGGGTTAGGGTTAGGCTTAGGCTTAGGGTAAGGCTGAGGGTGAGGGTGGGGTGAGGATTACGTTTAGGGTGATGGTTAGGGTTAGGGTTAGGGTTAGGGTTAGGGTGGGGTTTAGGGTTACGGTTAGGGTTTGGTTTAGGGTGAGGGTGAGGTTTAGGGTTAGATATAGGGTTAGGGGGAGCTATAGGGTGAGGGTTAGGGTTAGGGTTAAGTTTAGATTTAGGGTGAGTGTGCGGGTGAGTGTGAGGGTTAGGTTTAGGTTTAGGGTTAGGCTTAGGGTTAGGCTGAGGGTGAGGTTAGGGTGAGAGTTAGTGTTAGGTTTATGGTGAGGGTTAGATTGAGTTTAGGGTTGGGATTAGGGTTAGGGTGAGGGCTAGGTTGAGGGTTATGTTTAGGGTGAGGTTTAGGGTGTGGTTTATGGTTAGGGATAGCTTTAGTGTTAGGGTGTGAGTGAGGTTTAGGGTAAGAGTTAGGGTTAATTTGAGGCTGAGGGTGAGGGTTAGGGTTAGCTTTAGGAATAGTATTAGTGTAAGGTTTAGGGTGAGTGTGATGGTTAGTGTAAGGTTTAGGGTTAGGCTTAGTGTTACACTGAGGGTGAGTTTTAGGGTTTGGGTGAGGGTTAGGGTTAGGATTAGGGTGAGAGTTAGTGTTCAGGTTAAATTTAGGGTTAGGTTGAAGGTTAGGGTTAGGCTTAGGATTAGGGTGAGGTTTAGGGTTAAGGTTAGGGTGAGGTTTAGGATGAGGATTAGGGTTAGGATTAGGGTTAGGGTGAGGGCTAGGGTTAGGTTGAGGGTCAAGGTTAGTGTTAGGGTGAGGTTTAGGTTTAGGGTGAGGGTTAGGATAAGGGTTAGTGTTATGGTAAGGTGAGGATTAGGGTTAGGGTGAGGGTTAGTGTTATGATTAGGTTTAGTGTGAGGGTGAGGGTTAGGAATAGGGTTAGGCTTACGGTTATTGTTAGGGTTAGGGTTAGGGTTACGGTTACTGAGAGAGTGAGGGTGAGGGTTAGTGTTAGATTTAGGGTGAGGTTTTTAGTGTTAGGGTTATGGTGAGACTTAGGGTTAGGGTTAGTGTAATAGTTAGTGTTAGGGTTAGTTTTAGGGTGAGGCTGAGGATGAGGGTTAAGGTTAGGGTTAGTGTTAGAGTTAGGGTTAGGGTTAGGATTAGGGTTAGGTTTAGGGTTAGGGTTAGGGTTAGGGTTAGGGTCTGGGTGAGAATTAGGGTTCGGGTTAGGTTTAGGGTTAAGGTGAGTTTTAGGGTTAGGGTTATGGTGAGTATGAGTGTTAGGTTTTGGTTGAGGGTTAGGGTTAGGCTTAGGAATAGGGTGAGGGTTAGGTTTAGGATTAGGGTCAGGTTTAGGATGAGGATTAGGGTTATTATTAGTGTTATTGTGAGAGCTAGGGTGAGGATGAGGGTTATTGTTAGTGTTTGGGTGAGGTTTAGGGTTAGGGTTAGAGTTTGGGTGAGGGTTAGAATGAGTGTTATATTTACAGTGAGGGTGAGGGTTAGGATTAGGTTGAGAGTTAGGGTTAGGAATTGGGTTAGGGTGACGGTTAGTTTTAGCGTTAGATTTAGGGTTTGGGGGAGATTTATGTCCAGGTTTAGGGTTAGGGTTAGGGTTAGTGTTAAGGTTAAGATTAGGGTGCAGGTTAGTTTGAGGTTTATGATTAGGGTTAGGGTAAGAGTTAGGATTAGGTTTAGGGTGAGGGTGAGTGTGAGGGTTAGGGTTAGGGTTAAGCTTAGGCTTAGGTTTAGGTTGAGCGTGAGGGTGGGGGTGAGGATTAGGTTTAGGGTTATGGTTAGGGTTAGGGTTAGGGTGAGGGCTAGGGTGATTGTGAGATTTAGGGTGAGGTTTAAGCTTAGGCTTAGGGTTTTGGCTGACTGTGAGGTTGAGGGTGAGGGTTAGGGTTAGTGTGATCGTTAGGTTTTCGGTTAGGGTGAGTGTTAGGATGAAGTTTATGTTTAGGGTGAGGGTTTGGGTGAGGATGATGGTAAGTGTAAAGGTGAGGTTTAGGCTGAGGGTGAGGGTTAAGATAAGGGTGAGGTTTATGTTTAGGGTTAGGGTTAGGGTTAGGGTAAGTGTTAGCGTTAGATTTAGGTTTAGGGTTAGATTGAGGATTAGGGTTAGGGTTAGGGTTAGTGTCAGGTTTATGGTGAGGATGAGGTTTATGGTTATGGTGAGGGTGAGGGTTAGGGTGAGGGCTAGTGTGAGGTTGAGGGTTAGAGTTAGGGTTAGGGTTAGGTTTAGGATTAGGGTGAGGGTTTGGATTTGTGTGAGGGTTAGGGTTAGGGTGAGGGTAAGTGTTAGGGTGAGGGTTAGGTTTAGGGTGAGGGTTATGGTTAGGGGGAAGGTGAGGGTTAGGTTTACCGTTAGGGTTAGGGTTGGAATTAGGATTAAGGTGAGGGTGAGGTTTAGGGCTTGAGTTAGGGTTAGGTTGAGGGTTAAGTTTAGGGTGAGGGTTATGGTGGGTGTGATGCTAAGGGTTAAGGTGAGGTTAGGCTGAGGGTCAGGGTTACGGTAAGGGTGAGTGTTAGGATTAGGGTTAGGTTGAGAGTGAGAGTTAGATTGAGTATTAGAGTTAGGGTTAGTGTGAGGTTTAGGGTGAGAATTAGGGTTAGGGTCCGGGTGAGGGCTAGGGTGAGGTTGAGGGTTAGGGTTAGTGTTAGGGTGAGGTTTAGGGTTAGGGTGATGATTGGGTTAGTGTGAGCGTTAGTGTGAGCGTTTCCGTTAGTGTTAGGGTGAGGTTAAGTGTTAGGGTGAGAGTTAGGGTTAGGGTGAGGTTTATGGTTAGTGTGAGGTTGAGTGCTAGGGTTAGGGTTAGGATGAGGTTCAGTTTAGGGTTAGGGTTTGAGTTAGGGTTATGGTGAGGGTGAGATTAGGGGTAGTGTTAGGGTTTGGGTTAGGGTGAGGGTTAGGTTTAGAGGTAGGATTAGCCTTAGGCTTGGGCTTAGGCCGAGCATGAGGGTCAGTGTTAGGGTTCAGGTTAGGGTTCGGATTAGGGTTAGGGTTAGTGTGAGTGTTAGGATGAGGTTTAGGGTTAGGATTAGGTTTAGGGTGAGGGCTAGGCTGAGGGTTAGGTTGAGGTTTAGTGTTAGGGATAGGGTTAGGTTTAGGATTTGGGTTACGGTGAGGGTGAGTTGAGGGTTAGGGTTAGGGTTAGGGTTAGGGTCAGGGTGATTGTTAGTGTTATGGTTACAGTTAAGTTATGGTTAGGGTTAGGATTAGGGTTAGTGTTAGGGTTAGTGTTATTGTTAGGTTTAGGGTTAGGGGATATGGTTAGTGTGAGGTTTAGGGTTAGGGTTAGTGTTAGCCTTAGGGTGAGAGTGAGGTTTAGGTTGAGGTTTAGGGTTAGGTTTAGGGAGAGGGTTAGGTTTAGAGTTATGGTGAGGGTGAGGGTGCGGGTGATTATGAGGGTTAGGGTTAGGGTTAGCATTAGGCTGAGGGTTAGGCAGAGGGTGATGGTGAGGCTGAGGGTTAGGGTTAGGGTTAGGATGAGGTTTAGATTTAGGGTTAGTTTTAGAGTTAGAGTTAGGGTTAGGGTTAGGGTGAGGTTTAGGGTAAGGGTTCGGGTTATGGTTAGGGTGAGGGTTAGATTGAGGATTAGTGTTAGGGTTAGTGTGAGGTTTAGGGTGAGGATGAGGATTAGGATTAGGCTGAGGGTGAGGGTTAAGGTAAGTGTCAGGCTTAGGGTTAGGGTGAGGGTTAGGGTAATGGTTTGGGATATGGTTAGGGTGAGAGTTAAATTGAAGATTAGGGTTAGGGTTAATGTGAGTTTTATGGTGAGAATGAGGATTAAGGTTAGGGTGAGGGTGAGGGTTAGAATTAGGTTTAGGGTGAGGGCTAGGTTGAGGGAGAGGGTTAGGGTTAGGGTTAGGGTTAGGATGAGGTTTAGGATTAGGGTGAGGGTTAGGGTGAGTGTGAGGATTAGTTTTAGGGTTAGGGTTAGTGTTAGGGTGAGGTTAAGTGTTAGGTTGAGGGTTAGGGTTAGGGTTATTGTTAGGGTTAGGGTTACGGTTATTGTGAGGGTGAGTGTGAGGGTTAGGGTTAGGTTGAGGTTTAGTGTTAGGGTTGTGGTTAGAGTTAGGGTTAGTGTGAGGGTGAGGTTTAGCGGTAGAGTTATGTTTAGGGTGTGGGTTAGGGTGAGGGTTAGTGTTAGGGTGAGGTTTAGGTTTAGGGTGATGGTTAGGGTTAGTGTGAGGGTTAGTGTTCGGGTTAGGGTTAGGGTGAGGGTTTGGGTTAGGGTGAGGGTTATGGTTAGGGTGAATGTTAGGGTTAGGGATAGGGTGAGTGTTAGGGTTAGGGTTAGGGTTATTGTTAGGGTTAGGGTTAGGTTTACGGTTGCGGTGAGGGTAAGGGTGAGGGTTAGGTTTGGTGTTAGGATGAGGTTTAGGTTTAGGGTTAGGGTTAGATTTAGGGTTAGGGTTAGGGTGAGGGTGAGGTTTAGGGTTAGATTTAGGCTTAGTGTTATGGTTAGAGTTAGGGTGAGGGTGAGGTTTAGGCTTAGGCTTAGGCTTAGGCCTAGCAAGAGGGTGAGTGTTAGGGGTATGGTTATGGTGAGGGTTAGGGTTAGGGTTAGTTTGAGGGTCAGGATGAGGTTTAGGGTTAGGATAAGGGTTAGGGTGAGGGCTAGGGTGAGTGTTAGGGTGAGGGTTAGTGTTAGGGATAGTGTTATGTTTGGGATTAGGTTTAGGGTGAGGGTGAGTGTGAGCGTTAGGGTTAGGGTTAACGTTAGGCTTAGGGTTAGGATTAGGGTTAGCGTTAGGGTTTGGGTTAGAGTGAGTGTGTGGCTGAGGATTAGGTTTAGGTTTAGGATTAGAGGTAGGGTTAGGGTTAGGCCTAGGTTAGGTTTAGCGTTAGGCTGAGGGTGAGGGTGCAGGTTAGGATTAGGGTTAGGGTTAGTGTTAAAATTCGGGTTATTGTTAGTGTTTTGGTTTGGGTTAAGTTTGAGGTGAGGGTGAGGCTGAGGGTGAGAGTTATGGTTAGGGTTAAGATTAGGCTTAGGTTTAGGCTGAGGGTGAGGTTGGGGGTGAGGAATAGGTTTTGGGTGATGGTTAGGGTTAGGGTTAGGGTGAGGGTTAGGATGAGGGTTAGGGTTCGTATTAGGTTTAGGGTGAGGGCTAGGGTGAGGGTTAGGGTTAGGCTTAGGGTTAGGCTTAGGTTTAGATTTGGGCTGAGGTTGAGGGTGAGTGTGAGAGTTATGGTTAGGGTGATGGACTGGGTTAGGGTTAAGGTGAGTGTTAGGATGAGGGTTAGGGTTAGAATGAGGATTAGGGTGAGCATGTCTGTAAGAGTAAAGGTGAGGCTCAGGCTGAGGGTCAGTGTTCCCCTAAGGGTGAGGGTTTGGTTTAGGGTGAGGGTTAGGGTACGGGATAGGGTGAGGGTTCTGATGAGGGTGAGGGTTAGATTGAGGATTATTGTTAGGGTTAGTTTGAGGTTTAGTGCGAGGATGAGAGTTAGGGTTAGGTTTAGGGTTAGGATTAGAATTAGGTTTAGGGTGAGGGCTAGGGCGAGGCTCAGGTTTAGGGTTAGGTTTAAGGTGAGGTTTAAGGTTAGGGTGAGAGTTAGGGTTACTGTGAGGGTTAGTGTTAGATTTAGGGTTATTGTTAGTGTGAGGGTAAGTGTTAGGGTGAGGGCTAGGCTTAGGTTGAGGGTTGTGGTTAGGGTGAGGGTTAGGGTTAGAATGAAGGTTTTGGTTAGGGTGAGGGTTAGGGTTATGGTGAGGGTGAGGTTGAGGGTTAGGGTTAGAATGAGGTTTAGGGTAAGGGTTAGGGTTAGAGTTAGGGTTAGGGTGAGGGTGAGGTTTAGGGTAAGAGTTAGGGATCATGTGAGGGTTAGGATGAGGGTTAGGGTTAGGGTGAATTTTAGGTTTAGGGTTAGGGTGAGGTTTATTGTTAGGGTTATGGTTAAGATTAGGGTTAGGGTGAGGGTGAGTGTGTGGGTTAGGGTTAGGTTTAGGGTTAGGCTTACGGTTAGGCTGAGGGTTAGTTTGAGGGTGAGGGTTAAGATTAGGGTGAGGGTTAGGGTTAAGCTTAGGGTGAGGGTTAAGATGAGGGTTAGGTTTAGGATTAGGGTTAGGGTGAGGGCTAGGGTGAGGGTGAGGTTTAGGGTTAGTGTTAGGGTGAGGTTTAGGGTTAGGGTTAGGGTTAGAATCAGTGTGAGTTTGAGGTTTAGGGTTAGAGATTAGTGTTAGGTTGAGGGTTACTATGAGAGTTAGTTTAGGGTTAGTGTCAGGGTTAGGGTTCGGGTGATGTTTAGGGTGAGGTTGTGTGTTAAGGTTAGTGTTAGCATGAGGGTTAGGTTTAGGATTAGGGTTGGGGTGTGGGATAGGGTGAGTGTGAGGTTTAGGATTAGGGTTCAGGTGAGGGTTAGCGTGAGGTTTTGTGTTAGGATTAGGGTTAGAGTGAGGTTTAGGGTTAGAATTAGGGTTAGGGTGAGGGTTAGGATTAGGGATAGGGTTAGGTTTAGGGTTATGTTGAGGTTTAGGGATAGTGTGAGGGTTAGTGTTAGGGTGAGTGTACGTGTTAGGGTGAGGTTTAGGGTTAGGGTGAGGGTTATGGTTAGGGTGAGGTTTAGGGGTAGTGTTAGGGTTATTGTTAGGCTTAGGTTTAAGCTGAGGGTAAGGGTCAGGTTTAGGGTTAGTGTGAGAGTGAGGTTCAGGTTTACAGTTAGGGTTAGGGTGAGGGTTAGGGTTAGGGCTGGGATTAAGTTTAGGGTTAGTGTGAGGGTGAGTGTGAGGATTAGTGTTAGGGTTAGAGTTACGCTTAGGTTTAAGCTGAGGGTGAGGGTGAGGTTTAGGGTTAGGGTGAGGGTGAGGTTTAGGGTTAGAGTTAGGGTTAGGCTGAGGGTTTCTGTGAGGGTTAGTGTTAGGATTTGTGTTAAGGTTAGGGTTTGGGTTAGGGTTAGTGTGAGGGTTAGGGTTAGGGATAGGGTTACATTTAGGATTATGGTTAGGGTGAGGGTGAGGGTGAGGGTTAGGGTTAGGGTTAGGTTTATGCTTAGGGTTAGATTGAGGGTGAGGGTGAGGGTTAGGGTTAGGATGAGTTTTAGGGTTAGGTTTAGGGTGAGGTTTAGGATGAGGTATAGGGTTAGGATTCAGGTTAGGTTGAGGGCTAGGTTGAGGGTTAAGTTTAGGGTTAGGTTTAGTGTGAGGTTTAGGGTGAGGGTTAGGGTTAGGGTTAGGGTGAGGGTTAGGTTTAGAGTTACTGTCAGGATGAGTGTTATGGTTAGGTTGAGGGTTAGCGTTAGGTTTAGTGTGAGGTTTAGTGTTAGGTTTAGGGTGATGGTTAGGTTGAGGGTTATCATTTGGTTTAGGGTTAGGGTGTGGGCTAGGTTGAGGGTGAGGTTTAGGGTTAGGGTTAGGCTAAGGCTTAGGGTTAGGCTGAGGGGTAGGGTGGGGTGAGGAATAGGTTTTGGGTGATGGTTAGGGTTAGGGTTAGGGTGAAGATTAGGATGAGGGTTAGGGTTAGGATTAGGTTTAGGGTTAGGGCTAAGGTGAGGGTCAGGGTTAGGGTTAGGTTTAAGGTTAGGCTGAGGGGGAGGGTTTAGGTAAGGTTTAAGGTTAGGGAAAGTGTTAGACTTAGGGTTAGGGTAGGGGTTAGGCTTAGGTTTAGGTTTGGAGTTAGTCTTAAGGTGAGGTTTATGGTTAGGGATAGGGTTAGGGTCCTGGTAAGGATAAGGTTTAGAGTTAGCATGAGGGTTAGGGTGAGGGGTAGGGTTAGGGTTAGGTTGAGAGTTAGGGTTAATGTGAGGATTAGGGTTAGGTTTAGGGTTATGGTGAGGGTTAGGTTGATCGTTAGGTTTTGGGTTACAGTTAGGTTGAGGGTGAGGGTTAGGGTGAGTTTTTGTTTAGGCTTAGTGTTAGGATTAGGGTGAGGTTAAGGTTTAGGGTGAGGGTTAGGGTTAGGGTGAGGGTGAGGCTTAAGATGATGGTGAGGGTTACAGTGAGGGTCAGGGTTAGGGTTAGGGTCTGGGTTAGGGTGAGGATTAGGGTTAGGTTGAGGGTGATGGTTAAGATTAGGGTTAGGATCATTGTAAGTGTTATGGTTAGGTTTACATTTGCAATTAGGGTGAGCCTGAGGGTGAAGTTTAGCGTTAGCGTTAGGGTTAATTTTAGGGTTAGGATTAGTGTTAATGTTAGGGTTAGGGTTAGAGTTACGGTTTGGGTGAGGGTGAGGGTGAGATTTAGGGTTAGGGTTATTGTGAGGTTTAAGGATAAGGTTAGGATTAGGGATAGGGTGAGGGTGAGGTTTAGAGTTAGAGTTAGGTTGAGGCTGAGGGATATGGTGACTGTTAGGGTTAGTGCTAGTGTTAGTGTTAGCGTTAGGTTTAGGGTGAGGGTTAGGTTGAGGTTTAGGGTTAGGGTTAGGGTTAGGATTAGGTTTAGGGTGAGGGTGAGTGTGAGGGTTAGGATTAGTATTAGGCTTAGGCTTAGGGTAAGGTTGAGGGTGATGGTTGGGGAGAGGATTAGGCTTAAGGTGATGTTTACCCTTAGGGTTAGGGTGAGAGTTAGGGTTTGGGTTAGGGTTAGGATTAGGGTTAGGGTGAGGGCTAGGGTGAGGGTGAGGGAAAGGGTTAGGGTTAGACTTAGGCATAGGGTTACGATGAGGGTGATGGTGAGGGTGGGGGTTAGGGTTATAGTGATGGATTAGGTTAGGTTTAGGGTGAGGGTTAGGATGAGCATGACGGTAAGAGTAACGGTGAGGGTTAGCCTGAAGTTGAGGGTTAGGGTAAGGGTTAGGGTTAGGGTTAGACTGAGGATTTGGGTTAGGGCTAGTGTGAGGTTTAGGGTGAGGATAAGGTTTAGGGTTAGAATTAAGGCTAGGGTGAGGGCTAGCGTGAGGGTGAGCTTTAGGGTTAGGTTTATGTTTAGGGTGAGGGGTAGGGTTAAGTTTAGGATGAGGGTTAGGTTTAGTGTGAGGGTTACGTTTAGGGTGAGGGTGAGGGTGGGGGTAAAGGTTATGGTGAGGCTTAGATTGAGGGTGAGGGTTAGGATTAGGATTAGGGATAGGGTTAGGTTTAGGCTGAGGGTGAGCCTGAGGGTGAGGGTAAGGTATAGGGTTAGGGTTATGTTTATGGTTAGGGTGGGGTCTAGGGTGAGGGTGAGGGTTAGGGTGAAATGGAGGGTTAGGCTGAGGGTCTTGGTTAGGTAATGGTTAGGGTTAAGGTGACGATTAGTTGAGGTTTAGGGTGAGGGTGAGCTTGAGCGTTAGGGTGTGGGTGAGGGTTAGGGTTAGGGTGAGGGTTCGGGTAATGGTGAGGGTTAGGGTGACGTTGAAGGTTAGGGTTAGGGTTATGTGAAGGTTAGGGTTAGGGATAGGGTGAGGGTGACGGTTAGGATTAGGTTTAGGGTTAGGGTGAGGTTTAGTGTGAGGGTGCGGTTTAAGGTTAGGCTTAGGTTTGGGGTGTGGGTAAGTGATAGCATGAGGGTTAGGGTGAGTGTTAGAGTTAGCATTAGGGTTAGGGTGAGGGTTAGGGTGAGGGTTAGGGTGAGGGTGAGTGTGAGAGTGAGGGTTAGGGTGAGGATTAGGGTGAGTTTTAGGGTTAGGGAGAGGGTTAGGTTTAGGGTGAGTGTTAGGGTGAGGGTTAGGTTTATGGTTATGCTTAGGGTTAGGGTGAGGTTTAGGGTTAGGATTAGGGTGAGGGTTAGTGTGACGATTAGTTGAGGTTTAGGGTGAGGGTGAGCTTGAGCGTTAGGGTGTGGGTGAGGGTTAGGGTTAGGGTTCGGGTTCGGGTAATGGTGAGGGTTAGGGTGACGTTGAAGGTTAGGGTTAGGGTTATGTGAGGGTTAGGGTTAGGGTTAGGGATAGGGTGAGGGTGAGGGTTAGAAATAGGTTTAGGTTGAGGGTGAGGGTGAGGGTTAGGGTTAGCGTGAGGATTAGGGTTAGGGTGAGCCTGAGGGTGAGGGTGAGTGTGAGGGTTAAGGTTAGATTCATGGTTAAGCTAAAGGTTAGTTTGAGGGTTAGGTTTAGGGTGATGTTTAGGTTGAGGGTGAGGGTTCGTTTGAGGGTTTGGGTTAGGGTTAGGCTGAGGGTGAGTTTGAGTGTTAGGTTTAGGGTTAGGCTTAAGCTTAGTATGAGGGTGATTGTGAGGGTTATGGTTAGGGCTATTGTTAGGCTTAGGTTTAAGCTGAGGGTGAGGGTGAGTTTGAGGGTTAGGGTTAGGGTGAGTGTGAGTGTTAGGGTTAGGGTTAGGGATAGGCTGAGGGTTAGATGCAGGTGAGGGTTAGGGTTAGGATTAGTGTTAGGCTTAGGGTAAGGGTGAGGGTTAGTTATAGGTTGATGTTTAGGGTGAGATTGAGGGTTAGGGTGAGGGTGACGGTGAGCGTGACTCTTAGGGTGTAGGTGAGGTTTAGGATTAGGTTTAGGGTCAGGGTGAGGGTTTAGAGTTAGGGGTTAGGGTTAGGGTGAAGTTCAGGGTTAGTTTAAGGGTTACGGTTAGTGTTTGGGTTAGGGTGAGGTTTAGGGTTAGGTTTAGAGTTAGGGTGAGGGTTAGGGTGAACATAGGTTTTAGGGTGAGGGTTAGGGTGAGTGTGAGGTTAGGGTTAGGGTGAGGGTTAGTGTTATTGTTAGGGTTAGGTTTAGGGTTACGGTTACGGTGAGGTTGCGGGTGAGGTGAGGTTTAGCGTCAGGGTTACTGTTAGGGTGAGGGTAAGTGTTTGGGTGAGGGTTATGCTTAGGGTGAGGTTTAGGGTGAGAGTGAGGGTTAGTTTTAGGGTTAGGTTTAGGGTGAGGTTAAGGGTTAGGGTTAGGGTGAGTGTTAGGGTTAGCATTAGCTTTAGGTTGAGGGCTAGGGTGAGTGTTCAGGTTAGGTTAGGGTGAGGGTTAGGGTTAGGGTGAGGATTAGGGTGAGAGGAAGAATAAGGGTAAGGGCGAGTATTAGGGTGAGATTGAGGGTTACGGTAAGAGTGAAGGTTATGGTGATGGTGAGGGTTAGGGTGAGGGTTAGGGTAAGAGTGAGGGTGAGGTTGAGTTTTTGGGTGAGTGTTAGGGTTAGGTTTAGGTTGAGGGTTAGGATTATGGTAAGGGTGAGGTTTAGGGTGAGCGTTAGGTTTAGGGTTAGTGTTAGGGTGTGGGATAGGCTGAGGGATAGTGTTAGGATTAGGATGAGGTTTAGGGTGAGGGTTAGGGTCAGAGTGAGGGTTAGGGTTAGGGTGAGGGTTAGCGTTAGGATTAGGGTTAGGGTCAGGTTTAGGGTGACTGTGAGGTTTAGGGTGAGGATTAGCTTTAGGGTTAAGGTGAGGGTTAGGGTAAGGGGTAGGGTTACAGTTAGGGTGAGGGTTAGGTTTAGTGTGAGAGTTATGGTTAGGGTTAGGGTTAAGATTAGTGTGAGGGTAAGAATTAGGGTGATGTTTAGGGTGAGGGTGAGGTTTAGGTTTAGGGATATGGATAGGATTAGAGTTACGCTGAGGGTGAGGATGAGGGTGAGGGTGAGAGTTAGGTTTAGGGTTAGGGTTAGGGTGAGGGTTAGGGTTAGGTTTAGTTTGGGGCTGGTGTGAGGGTGAGGTTTAGGGTGAGGGCTAGGTTGAGGGTGAACTTTAGGGTTATGATGAGGGTTAGGGTTATGTTTAGGGTGAGGGTTAGGGTGAGGGTTAGCTTTAGTGTAAGGTTTACGGTTAAGGTTAGGGTGAGTGTTAGGGTAAGTGTTATGGTGTGGGTTAGGGTGAGGGTGAGGGTTAGGGTTATGATTAGAGATAGGGTTAGGGTTATCGTTAGGGTTACAGTTCAGTTTAGGGTGAGGGTGAAGGTGAGGTATATGGTTATGGTTAGGGTGAGGTTTAGGGTTAGGGTTAGGGTTAGTGTTAGGAGGAAGTTTAGGGTGAGGGGTAGGGTTAGGGTTAGGGTGAGGGATAGGGTTAGTGTGAGGGTTAGGGTGAGGGTTAGGGTTAGGGTTAGGTTGAGGGTTAGGGTTTTGGTTAGGGTTAAGGTGAGGGTGAGGGTTAGGGTGAGGTTTAGGGTTAGGGTTAGGGTTAGGGTGAGGGTTAGGGTTAGGGTGGAGTTTAGGATTAGTGTTAGGGTTATGGTTAGGGTGAGGATCAGTGTTAGGGTTAGGGTTAGTGTTAGGAGGAAGTTTAGGGTGAGGGTTAGTGTTAGGGTGAGGGTTAGTGTTAGCAATAGAGTTAGTGTGAGGGCTAAGGTGAGGGTGAGGTTTAGGTGTAGGGTTAGGTTTAGGGTGAGGCTTAGGCTTCGGCTGAGGGTAGGGTTATTGGGAGGGTTGGTGTTAGGGTTAGGCTTAGTGTTAGGGTGAGGGTAAGGCTTAGGGTGAGGGTTAGGGTTAGGGTGAAGGTTACGGTTAGGGTGAGGGCCAGGGTGAGGGTGACAGTAAGGGTAAAGGTGAGGGTTAGTCTGAGGGTGAGTGTTATGGTAATGGTGAAGGTTAAGGGTTAGGGTGAGGGTTAGGTGAGGGTTAGGGATAGGGTTAGTGTTAGCGTTAGGGTGAGGGTTAGGGTGAGGGTTTCGGGTTAGGGTTAGGGTTAGGTTGAGGGTTACGGTGAGGGTGAGGGTTAGGATTAGGTTTAGGTTTATCGTGTTGGTAAGTGATAGTGTGAGTGTTAGGGTGAGTGTTAGGTTTAGCATTAGGGTTAGAGTGAAGTTTAGGGTGAGGGTTAGGGTTAGGTTTAAGGTGATCTTGAGGGTGAGGGTTAGGGTTAGGGTTAGGGTAAGTTTTAGGGTTAGGGTGAGGCTTAGGGTTAGTGTTCGTGTGAGGGTAAGGTGAGGGTAACTGTTAGGGTTAGAGTAAGGGTGAGGGTTTGGTTTTGTGTGAGGTTTAGGGTGAGGATGAGGTTAAGGCTTAGGGTGAGCATTAGGGTAAGGTTGAGGGTTAGGGTTAGGGTTAGCGTGAGGGTGAGGGTTAGGGTGAAGGTTAGGGTTAGGGATAGGTTTAGGTTTAGGGTGAGGGTGAGGGTAAGGGGTAGGGTTATGATTAGGGTGAGGGTTAGGTTTAGTGTGAGTGTTAGGGTTAGGGTTAGGGTTAGGATTAGTGTGAAGGTAAGAATTAGGGTGACTTTTAGGGTGAGGGTGAGGTTTAGGGTTAGGATTAGGGTTATGGTTAGTGTTATGCTGAGGGTGATGGTGAGGTTGAGGGTGAGTGTGAGTTTTAGGGTGAGGGTTAGGGTGAGGGTTAGGGTGAGGATTAGGTTTATGGTGAGGGAGAGGGTTAGGTTGAGGGGTAAGTGTAGGGTTAGGTGAGGGTAAGGGTTAGTGTGAGGGTTAGGTTTAAGGTTAAGTTGATGGTAAGGATTAGTGTGAGTGTTAGGGTGAGGGTGAGTGTTAGGGTTAGGCGGACGGTAAGGGTTAGGGTGAGGGTTAGATTGATGGTGAGTTTTATGGTTAGCATTAGTGTTAGGGTTATGGTGAGGGTTAGGTTTGGGGTTAGGGTCAGGTCTAGGGGGAGGGTGAGGGTTAAGGTTAGGTTTAGGGATAGAGTGAGTATTAGAGTTAGGATTAGGGTTAGGGTGAGCATTAGGCTGAGGGGTAGGGTTAGGGTTAGTCTTAGTCTTAGGGTTAGGCTTAGGGTGAGGGTGGGGTTAAGGATTATGGTTAGGGTGATGGTTAGGTTTAGGTTTAGGGTTAGGGTTAAGATGAGGGTTAGGGAGAGGGAAAGTGTTAAGGTGAGGGTTAGGGTGAGGGTGAGGGTTATGGTTACCATTAGGGTTAGGGTTAGAGTTAGCGTGAGGGTTAGGTTTAGGTTTAGGGTTAGGGTGAGTGTGAGGGTGAGGGTTAGGTTTAGGGTTCGTGTGAGGGCTAGGTTTAGCGTTAGGGTTAGGGTGTGGGTTAGGGTTAGGGTTCGTGTGTGGGTGAGGGTGAGGTTTAGGGTGTGGGTGAGGGTGAGGTTTAGAGTTAGGAATAGGGTGGGGTTGAGTGTGAGTGTGAGGGTTAGGGTGAGGAATAGGGATAGGGTGAAGGTGAGTGTTAGGGTGAGGTTTAGGGGTAGGTTAAGGTGAGGGTTAGAGTTAGGGTGATGGTTTGTATGAGGGTTAGTTTAAGGTTAAGGGTGAGTGTTAGGGTGAGTTTTAGGGTTAGGATTAGGTTAGGGTGAGGGTTAGGGTGAGCGTTAGGGCTAGCGTTAGGGTTAGGGATAGGTTTAGGTTTAGGGTGAGGTTTAGGATGAGGGTTAGGATTAGGGTTAGGGTTAGGGTTAGGGTGAGGGTTAGGGTCAGGGTTAGATTTATGGTGAGTGTAAGGGTTAGCATGAGGTTTAGGGTGAGTGTGAGGGTTAGAGTTAGCATTAGGGTTAGGTTGAGGTTTAGGGTGAGTGTTAGGGTTAGGTTTATGGTTAGGGTGAGGTGAGGGTGAGGGTCATTGTGAGGTTTATGGTTAGGGTGAGAGATAGGTTTAGGGTGAGGGTTAGGCTTTGGTTTAGGGTTTGGTTGAGCGTGAGGGTGCCAGTGAGGCTTAGGGTGAGGGTGAGGGTGATTGTGAGGGTTAGGCTTAGAGTTAGCTTTAGGGTTAGGGTTAGTGTGAGGGTGAAGGTGAGGGTTAGGGTTAAGAGTAGGGTTAGGTTTAAATTTAGGCTGAGGGCGAGCGTGAGGGAGAGGGTAACGGTTAGTCTTAGGGTTAGGGTTGTTGTGAGGATTAGGGTGAGGGTAAGGTTAAAGGTTAGGGTGAGGGTGAGGGTTAGGGTTAGTGTTAGGGTGAGGTTAGAGTTAGGGTGAGGTTTATTGTTAGTGTGAGGCTTAGTGTTAGTGTTAGGTTGAGGGTAAAGGTTAGGTTGAGGGTTAGGGATAGGGATAGGTTTAGGGTGAGGTTTCGGGTTATGGTGAGGTTTAGGGTCAGGGTGAGAGTTAGGGTTAGCATTATGGTTAGTGTGAGGGTTAGCGTAAGGTTAGTGTGAGGGTTAGGGTTAGGGTGAGGGTTAGGTTGAGGGTGAGATTAATGTTAAGTGTGAGGGTTAGGATTATGGGTTAGGGTGAGGGTTAGGTTTAGGTTTACAGTAAGGGTGAGGGTTAGGGTGAGTGTTTGGTTTGGGGTTAGGGTTAGGGTGAGGGTGAGATTGAGGGTTGGGAATAGGGTGAGGGTTAGGTTTAGGGTGAGGGTTAGGATTAGGATTAGGTTTAGGGTGAGGGCTAGGGTGAGGGTGAGTGTTAGGGTTAGGGATAGGGTTAGGTTGAGGGTTAGGGTTAGGCTGAGGATTAGGGTTAGTGTAATGGCTAGTTTTAGGTTTAGGGTTAGTGTTAGGGTGAGACTAAGTTTTAGGGTTAGGTTTAGGGTTACGGTCAGGTTGATGGTTAGGTTAAGGGTGAGGGTTAGGGTTAGGGTGAGGGTGAAGTTGAGGGTTAGGATAAGGGTGAAGGTGAGGGTTAGGATAAGGGTTAGGATTAGGGTTATTTTTAGGTTTACGGTTAGGTTTATGGTTACGTTGAGGGTGAGGGTGAAGGTGAGGGTTAGGGTTAGTGTGAGGTTTAGGGTTAGGGTTAGGTTTAGGGTTAGGTTTAGGATGAGGTTTAGGGTGAGGGGTAGGGTTAAGGTTAGGGTGAGGGTTAGGGTTAGTGTGAAGGTTAGGGATAGGGTTAGGATGAGGTTTAGGTTGGGGTTGAGGGTTAGGGTTAGTGTTAGTTTGAGGTGAAGGTTTCGGTTGAGGTTAGGTTAGGGTTTAGATTAGGGTTAGGGTGAGAGTGAGGGTTAGGGTGACGTTAAGGCTTAGCTTATGTTTACGGTTAGGGTGAGGGTAAGGGTTAGGGTTAGGGTTAGGCTTAGGGTGAGGTTTAGGGTGAGGTTGAGGATTAGGGTTACTGTTAGGTTGAGGTGAAGGTTTAGGTTGAGGGTGTGTGTTAGGGTTAGCATTAGGGTTAGGGTGAGGTTTAGTGTGAGTGTTTTGGTTAGTTTAGGGTGAGGTTTTGGGTTAGTGTGAGGGTTAGGGTGAGGGTAAGGTAAGGGTAAGGGTGAGGTTTTTGGTGAGGGTGAGGGTTACGGAACGGGAGAGGGTTAGGGTTAGTGTGAGGGTTAGAGTTAGGGTTAGGAAAAGGGTTAGTGTGAGGGATAAGGTGAGGGTGAGGATTAGGGTTAGGGTTAGATTTAGGTTGAGGGTTAGGTTTAGGCTGAGGGTTAGGATTAGTGTGAGTGTTGGTGTTAGGTTTAGGCTTAGTATTAGGGTGAGGGTAACGTTTAGGGTGAGGGTTAGGTTTAGGGTGAGGGTTAGGGTTTGGGTGAGGGTTAGGGTTAGGGTGAGGGTAAGGGTTAAGGTTAGGTCTAGGTTTAGGGTAATTGTGGGTTTTGTTGAGGTTTAGGTTTAGAGTTAGTGTACGGGTTAGGGTTAGGATTAGTGTGAGGATTAGGTTGACGGTTGGCTTGATGGTTAGGGTTAGTGTGAGGGTTAGGTTAGGCTGAGGGTGAGGGTGAAGTTGAGAGTTAGGGTTAGGATTAGGGTTAGGGAGAGGTTTTGGGTTTGGTTTAGGGTTAGGATGAGTGTTAGGGTGAGGGGAAAGTTTAGGTTTAGAGTGAGGTTAGATTTATTGTGAGGGTTAACGTTAGGGTTAGGGTCAGGGTGAGGGTGAGGATATGGTTTAGGATGCGGGTTAGAGTGAGGGTTAGGGTTAGGGATAGGGTTAGTTTTAGGGTGACTGTAAGCTTGAGGGTTTGGTTTAGGTTTAGGGTTAAGGTTTCTGGTGAGGGTTCGGGTTCAGTTTAGGGTTAGGTTAAGGGTTTCGTGGTTGGGTTACTGTTAGGGTTAAGGTGAGGTTTATGGTGAGGGTGAGGGTTAGGGTTAGGTTTAGGTTTATGGTGTGTTTAAGTGATAGCGTGAGGGTTAGGGTGAGTTTTAGAGTTATTAGTAGGGTTTGGGTGAGGGTGAGGGTGAGGGTTAGGGTTAGGGTTAGCGTGAGAGTGAGGGTGAGGGTGACCGTTAGGGTTAGAGTTCGGGTGAGGGTTAGGTTTAGTGTGAGGTTTAGGGTGAGGATGAGGTTAAGGGTTAGGGTGAGGCTTAAGGTAAAGGTGAGGGTTAGGGTTAGGGTTAGTGTTAGGGTGAGGGTTAGGGTTAGGTTTAGGGTTAGGGTGACGGGGAGGGTTAGGTTTAGGGTTAGGGTGAGGGCTAGGGTGCGGGTTAGGGTTAGGGTGAGGGTTAGGCTTAGGGTGAGGTTTAGGGTTAGGGTTAGTTTGTGGGTGGTGTGAGTGTGAGGTTTAGGATGATGGTTAGGATTAGGGTGAGGGCTAAGGTGAGGGTTAGGGTTAGCATTAGGGTGAGGGTCAGGGTTAGGTTTAGGGTGAGGTTTGGGGTGAGGGGTAGGGTTAGGTTTAGGGTGAGGTTTAGGTTTAGTGAGAGCATTACAGTTAGGCATAGGGTGAGTGTGGGGTAAGAGTTATGGTGAGGGTTATGATGGGTTGATGGTTAGGGTTAGGATTAGGGGTAGGGTTAGGGTAAGGCTGAGCATGAAGGTGAGGGGGCGGGTGAGGTTTACGGGAAGGGTTACGTTTAGGGTGAGTGCTAGGGTGAGGGTGAGGGTTAGGGTGAAGGTGAGGGTGAGGGCCTTTTTAGATAATTGTTAGGGTTAGGGTGAGGATTAAGTGAGGTTGAGGGTGAGGGTGAGCTTTAGGGTTAGGGTGTGGGTTAGTGTTAGGTTTAGGGTGAGGGTTCAGGTGATGGTGAATGTTAGGGTAAGGTTGAGATTTAGGGTTAGGTGAGGGTTAGGTTTAGGGTTAGGGTTAGAGTTAGGATGAGGGTTTGGGTGAGGGGTACTATTAAGGTTAGGGTGAGAATTAGGGTTAATGTGAGGGTTATGGATAGGGTGAGGATAATATTAGGGTGACGGTTAGGGTGAGAGTGAGGGTTAGGGTTACTGTTAGGGTGAGGGTTAGGGTTAGCTTTAGTGTTAAGTTGAGGGTGAGGGTGAGGGTTAGGGTTAGGCTTAAGGTTAAGGTGAGGGTGAGGGTGAGGATGAGGGTTAGCTTGAGGTTTAGGGTTAAGTTGAGGGTTAGGTTTACGATTAGGGTTATTGTTAGGATTAGGTTTAGGGTGAGGGTGAGGATGAGGGTGAGGGTGAGGGTGTGGGATAGGGTTAGGGTTAGGTTTAGGGTGAGCATGAGGGTTAGGGTTAGGGTGAGGGGTAGGGTTAAGTTTAGGGTGAGGGTTAGGGTTAGTGTGAATGTTAAGGTTAGGGTTAGGGTGAGGTTTAGGCTGAGGGTTAGGGTGTGGATTAGGGATAGCTTGAGGGTGAGGGTTAGGGTGAGGTTTATGGTTAGCTTAGGGTTAGGTTTAGGGTGAGGGTTAGGGTGAGGGTAAGGATTAGGGTGAGGGTTAGGGTTAGGGTGAGGTTTAGGGTGAGGTTGTGGGTTTGGCGTTAGGGTTAGAGTGAGTTTCAGGTTTAGGGTGAGGGTTAGGGTGAGGGTGAGTGTTAGGGTTAGCATTAGGGTTAGGGTGATGTTTAGTGTGAGTGTTTTTATTAGGTTAGGTTGAGGTTTTGGGTAAGTGTGAGGGTTAGGGTGAGGTTAAGGTAAGGGTAAGGGTCAGGTTTTTTGTGAGGGTGAGAGTTATGGAAAGGGTGAGGGTTAGGGTTAGGGTTAGGGTTAGGGTTAGGGATAGAAAAAGGGTTAGTGTGAGGGATAAGTTGAGGGTGAGGGTTTGGGTTAGGGTTAGGTTTAGGTTGTGGGTTAGGTTTAGGCTGAGGGTTAGGGTTAGTGTGAGGGTTTGTGTTAGGGTTAGGCTTAGTGTTAGGGTGAAGGTTAGGGTTGGGTGAGTGTTAGGGTTAGGGTGAGGGTAATGGTTAGGGTTAGGACTAGGTTTAGGGTTATTGAGGATTTTGGTGATGTTTAGGTTTAGGGTTAGTGTAAGGGTTAGGGTGAGGGTAAGGGTTAGGGTTAGGACTAGGTTTAGGGTTATTGAGGATTTTGGTGATGTTTAGGGTTAGGTTTAGTGTAAGGGTTACGGTTAGGGTTAGTGTTGAGGATTAGTTTGAGGGTTAGCGTGATGGTTAGGGTTAGTGTGAGGGTCAGGGTTAGGCTGAGGGTGAGGGTGAGGGTGAGAGTTAGTGTTAGGGATAGGGTTAGTTATAATGAGGGTGAGGGTTAGGGTTAGGATTAGGGTTAGGGATAGGTTTTGAGTAGGTTTAGGGTTAGGATGAGGGTTAGGGTGAGGGGTAAGAGGTTTAGCGTACGGGTTAGAGTTATTGTAAGCGTCAGCTTTAGTGTTAGGGTTAGGGTGAGGGTGAGTATAAGGTTTAGGGTGATGGTTAGAGTGAGGGTTAGGGTTTGGGATAGGGTTAGGGATAGGGTGACACTTAGCTTGAGGGTTAGGTTTAGGGATAGGGTTAAGGTTTCGGGTGAGGGTTAGGGTTCAGGTTAGGGTTAGGGTTTCGTATTTCGGTTAGGGTTAAGTTTAGGGTGAGATTTAGGGTGAGGGTGAGGGTGAGGGTTATGTTTAGGTTTATGGTGTGGGTAAGTGATAGAGTGAGGGTTAGGGTGAGTGTTAGAGGTAGCAGTAGGTTTGGGTGATTGTGAGGGTTAGGCTTAGGGTTAGGGTGAGTTTTAGGGTTAGGGTGAGGGTTAGGGTTAGGGTTAGCATGAGGGTGAGGGTGAGGGTGACGGTTAGGGATAGAGTTTGGGTGAGGTTTAGGTTTAGTGTGAGGTTTAGGGTGATGATGAGGTTAAGGGTTAAGGTGAGGGTTAAGGTAGTGGTGAGGGTTAGGGTTAGGGTCAGTGTTAGGGTGAGGGTTAGGGTTAGGGTTAAGGTTAGGGTTAGGGTGAGGGGTAGGGTTAGGGTTAGGTTTAAGGTGAGGGCTAGTGTGCGGGTTAGGGTTAGGGTTAGGGAGAGGGTTAGGGTTAGGGTTAGTTTGAGGGTGGTGTGAGGGTGAAGTTTAAGATGAGGGTTAGGATTAGGGTGAAGGCTAGGGTGAGGGTGAGGGTTAGCATTAGGGTGAGGGTTGGGTTTAGGTTGAGGTTTGGGGTGAGGGGTAGGGTTAGGTTTAGGGTGAGGGTTAGGTTTAGTGTGAGGGTTAAAGTTAAGGATATTGTGAGGGTGAGGGTAAGGGTTATGGTGAGTGTTATGATCAGGTTGAGCGTTAGGGTTAGGATTAGGTGTAGGGTTAGTGTAAGGCTGAGCATGAGGGTGAGGGTGCGGGTGAGGTTTAGAGTTAGGGTTACATTTAGGGTGAGGGATAGGGTGAGTGTGAGGCTTAGGGTGAAGGTTAGGGTGAGGGTGAGAGTGAGGGTCTTTGTTAGATAATGGTTAAGGTTAGGGTGAGGATAAGGTGAGGGTTAGGGTTAGGGTGAGCTTGAGGGTTAGGGTGTGGGTGAGTGTTAGGGTTAGGGTGAGAGTTCGGGTGATGGTGAGGGTTAGGGTAACGTTGACAATTAGGGTTAAGTTTAGATGAGGGTTAGGTTTAGGGTTAGGATTAGAGTTAGGGTGAGGGTTCGCGTGAGGTGTACTGTTAAGGTTAGGTTGAGCATTTGGATTAATTTGAGGGTTAGGGATAGGGTGAGGATAAAGTTCGGGTGACGGTTAGGTTTAGAGTTAGGCTTAGGATTAAGGTTAGGGTGATGGTGAGGATGAGGGTTAGAGTGAGGGTTAGGGTTAGGGTGAGGGTTAGGTTTAGGGTTAGGGTTAGGGTTATTGTTAGGGTCAGATTTAAGGTGAGGGTGAGGATGAGGGTGAGGGTGAGGGTGTGGGTTAGGGTTAGGGTTAGGTTTCGGGTGATGGTGAGGGTTAGGGTTAGGGTTAATGTTAGGCTTAGGGTGATTGTTAGGCTTAGTGTGAGGCTTAGTGTTAGGGTTAGGGTTACTGTTAGGGTGATTGTAACTTTTAGGGTGAGGGTTAGGGTTAGGGTGAGGGTTAGGATTAGGGTTCTGGTTAAGGTGAGAGTGAGGGTGATGCTTAGGGTTAGGGTTAGGTTGAGGGATAGGGTGAGGGTTAATTTTAGGGTAAGGGTTAGGGTTAGGGTGAAAGTTAGCCTTAGTGTTAATTTGAGGGTGGGGTGAGGGTCAGGTTTAGGGTGTGGGTGAGGGTTAGGGTGATGGCTAGATTAGGATGATGATTAGGGTTAGGGTGAGGGTTAAGGTTAGGTTTAGGGTGAGGGATACGGTGTGGGTTAGGGTTAGGTTTAGGGTGAGGGTTAGGTTTATTGTGAGGTTTACAGTTAGGGTTAGGGTGAGGGTGAGGGTAAGGGTTTAGGGTGAGCGTTAGGGTTATGCTGAGGGTTATGTTTAGGATTAGCTTTAGAGTTAGGGTTAGGCTGAGGGTGAGGGTGAGGGTGAGTTTGAGGTTTAGGATTAGGGGTAGGGTTAGGGTGAGGGGTAGTGTGAGGGTGAGTGTTAGGTTAAAGATGAGGGCGAGGTTGAGGGTGAGGGTCTCGGTTAGGTAGAGGTTAGGGTTAGGGTGAGGATTAGGTGAGAGTTAGGGTGAGGGTGAGGGTTAGGGTTAGGGTTAGAGAGAGGGTTAGGTTAGTGGTTAAGGTTAGAATTAGGGTGAGGGTTAGGGTGAAGAGTAGGGTTAGGGTTAGGGTGAGCATAAAGGTTAATGTGAGGGTTAGGTTTAGGGTGAGGATAAAGAAAGGGTGAAGGTTAGGGTTACTGTTAGGGTGAGGTTTAGGGTTACGACTAGTGTTAAGGTGAGTGTAAGGGTGAGGGTTAGGGTTAGGCTTAGGATTAAGATGAGGGTGAGGGTGAGGGCGAGGGTTAGCGTGAGGTTTATGGTTAGGTTGAGGGTTGGGTTCAGGGTTAGGGTTAGGGTTATTGTTAGGGTTAAAGTTCGGGTGAGGGTGAGGATAAGGTTGAGTGTGAGGGTTAGGATTAGGATTGGGGTTACGGTGAGCCTGAGGGTGACTGTGAGGGTTAGGGTGAGGGTTAGACTAAGGCTTACGGTGAGGCTTAGGTTTAGTGTGATGTTTAGGGTGAGGGTGATATTTAGGGTGAGAGTGAGGGTGAGGTTTTGGTTGAGGGTTTGGGTTAGGTTCAGGGTGAGGGTGAGTGTGAGGGTTAGGGTTAGTGTTAATATTAGGCTTAGGTTTAGGCTGAGGGTGAGGGTGAGTGTGAGAGTTAGGGTTAGGGTGAGTGTGAGTTTTAGGTTTAGAGTTAGGGTGAGGGTTAAGGTGAGGGTTAGTGTTAGGATTAGGGTTCGGGTTAGGCTGAGGGTGAGGGTGAGGGTGAGGGTTAGGGTTACTGTGAGGCTTAGGCTTAGGGTGAGGGTGACCGTTAGGGATAGGTTGATGGTTAGGGTGAGGGTGAGTGTTAGGGTGAGGGTTAGGGTGAGTGTTATGGTGCGGGTGAGGTTAAGGGTTAGGTTTAGGGTTAGGATTAGTTTTAGGGTGAGGGTGAGTGTAAGGGTTAGGGTTAGCTTTATTGTTAGGCTTAGGATTAAGCTGAGGGTGAGGGTGAGTATGAGGCTTAGCGTTATGTTGAGTGTGAGCATTAGGGTTAGGGTTAGGGTTATTGTTAGGGTGAGGGTTAGAGTTAGGGTTAGGATTAGGGTTAGGTTTAGGCTGAGGGTGAGGGTGAGGGTGAGGGTGAGGGTTATGATTAGGGTGAGTGTTAATCTTAGGGTTAGGGTGAGGGTTAGGGATAGGGTGATGGTTAGGGTGGGTGTGAGGGTGAGGCTTAGGGTGAGTGTGAGGGTGAGTGTTAGGGTGCGGGTAAGTTTTAGGGTTAGATTTAGGGTTAGGGTGAGGGTTAGGATGATGGTTACGATGAGGGGCAGGGTTAGGGTTATGGTGAGGTTCAGGGTTAGTTTGAGGGTTAACGTTACGGTTGGGTTTAGGGTGAAGGTTAAGGTGAGGGTTAGAGTTAGGTTTAGGGTTAGGCTGAGGGTTAGGGTGAGGGTAAGGTTTAGGGTGAGGGTTAGGGTGAGTGTGAGGGTTAGGTTTAGGGAGAGGTTTAGGGTTATGGAGAGGATTAGGGATCGGTTTAGGGTGAAGGTGAAGGTGATGGTGTGGGTTAGGGTAAGGATTAGGTTTAGGGTTAGGGTTAGGGTTATTGTTAGGGTTAGGGTTAGGTTTACGGTTAAGGTGAGGTTGCGTGTGAGGTGAGGTTTAGCGTTACGGTTAGCGTTAGAGTGAGGGTTTTGGTGAAGGTAAGTGTTGGGGTGAGGGTTAGGGTTATGGTGAGGTTGAGGGTGAGGTTGAGAGTTAGTGTTAGGGTTAGGGTTAAGGTGAGGTTTAGGGTGAGGTTGAGGGTTAGTGTTAGGGTTAGGTTTAGGGTGCGATTAAGGGATAGGTTGAGGGTTAGGGTGAGTGTTAGGGTTATGTTAGGGTGAGGATTAGGGTTAGGGTGAAGTTTAGGGTTAGTGAGGGTTAGTGTTAGGGTTAGGCTTAGTGTTAGGTTGAGGGTAATGTTTAGATTGAGGTTTAGGTTTAGGGTGAGGGTTAGGGTTAAGGTGATGGTTAGGGTAAGGGTGAGGATTAGGGTGAGGTTTAGGTTTAGGGTGATGTTTAGGGTGAGGGTTAGGGTGAGGTTGAGGGTGAGGGTTGGTTTGAGGGTATGGGTTAGAGTTAGGGTGAGGTTGAGGGTGAGGGTGAGAATGAGGCTTAGGGTTAGGGTGAGGGTGAGTGTGAGGGTTAGGGTTAGGGTTAGGCTTAGGCTTTGGGTTAGGCTGAGGTTGGGGGTGAGTGTGAGGGTTAGGGTTAGGGTGAGGGTTAGGGTTAGGGTTAGGGATAGGGTGATGTTTAGGTTGAGGGTTATTGTCAGAATTAGTGTTAGGGTTTCGCTTAGTGTTAGGGTGAGTGTAAGGTTTAGGTTGAGGGTTAGCATTAGGGTGAGGGTTAGGGTTAGTGTGAGGGTTAGGGTTTTGGTAAGGGTGAGGTTGAGGGTGAAGGTGAGGCTTAGGGTTAGGGTTTGTGTGAGGGTGAGTGTGAGTGTTAAGGTTAGGTTTAGGCTTAGGCTGAGGGTTAGGCTGAGGGTGATGGTGAGGGTGTGGGTGAGGATTAGAGTTAGGGTGAGTGTTAGGGTTAAGGTTAGCGTGAGGGTATGGGTTAGGCTTAAGTTTAGGAAGAGGGTTAGGTTGAGGGGTACGGTTATGGTTAGTGTGAGCGTTAGGGTTAGCGTTAGGGTTAGGGATAGGTTTAGGGTTAGGGTGAGGTTTAGGATGAGGTTTAGGGTTACGGTAAAGGTTAGGGTTAGGGTTATGATGAGGGTTAGGGAGAAGGTTAGGATGAGGGTTAGGGTGAGGGTTCGGTTTAGGGTTCGGGTTAGGGTTATGGTGAGGATGGGGGTGAGGGTGAGAGTGAAGGTTAGGGTTAGAGTTAGGATGCGGGTGAGGATTAAGGTTAGGGTTAGGTTTAGGCTGAGGATGTGGCTGAGAGTGTGGGTGAGGATTAGGGTTAGGTTGAGTGTTAGGGTTAGTGTTAACGTAAGGGTTTGGGTTAGGGTTAAGTTTAGGATGAGAGTTAGTTTGACGGGTACGGTTACAGTTAGATTGAGCATTAGGGTTAGCTTTAGGGTAGGGATAGAGTTAGGGTTAGGGTGAGGTTTAGGATGAGGGTTAGGGTTAGGGTGAGGGTTAGGGTGAGGGTTAGGGTGAAGGTTATGGTTAGGGTTAGGGTTAGGGTAAGGGATAGGGTCAGTGCGAGGGTTAGGGGTAGGGTTAGATTTATGATGAGAGTAAGTGTTAGCGTGAGTTTTAGCATGAGAGGGTTAGAGTTACATAAGGCTTAGGGTAGGTTTAGTTTGAGGGTTAGGGTTAGGTTTAGGGTTAGGGTGAGGTGAGAGTGAGGATGATTATGAGGTTTATTTTTAGGGTGAGGGATAGGTTTTAGGTGAGGGTTAGGTTTAAGGTGAAGGTGAGCGTGAGGGTGACAGTGAGGCTTAGGGTGAGGGACAGGGTGAGTGTGAGGGTTAGGATTAGGTTTAGGTTTAGGGTGAGGGTTAGTGTGAGGGTAAAGGTGAAGGTTACTGTTAGGACTAAGTTTATGTTTAAAGTTAGGGTGAGCGTGAGGGTGATGGTTAGGGTTAGGGTTAGGTTGAGGGTTAGAGTTAGTGTGAGGGTTAGGCTGAGGGTAAGGTTAAAGGTTAGGGTGAAGGTTAGGGTTAGGTTTAGGGTGAGGATTAGGGGTAGGGTTACGGTTAGGGTTAGGGTGAGGGTGAGGGTTAGGGTGAGGGTAAGGGTGAGTGTTAGGGTGAGGGTTAGGATTTGGATTAGGTTTCAGGTGAATGCTAGGTTGTCAGTGATGGTTAGGGTTAGAGTGAAGGTGAGGGTTAGGTTTAGGGTTAAGTTGAGGGTTTGGGTGAGGTATAGGTTTAGAGTTAGGCTGAGTGTGAGGGTGAGGGTGAACGTGACTGATAGGGTTATGGTTAGGGTGAGGGTTAGGGTGAGGATGAGGGTAACTGTTAGAGTGAGGCTTAGGGTTCGGGAGAGTATGAGGGTTAGGGTTTGGGTAAGGGTTAAGGTTGGGTGAGTGTTAGGATGATGGTGAGGTTGAGGGTTAGGGTTGGGTTTAGGGTCAGAGTGAGGGTTAGGGTGAGGGGTAGTGTTAGGTTTAGGGTGAGGGTTAGGGTTAGGGTGAGGTTTACTGTTACTGTGAGGTTTCATGTTAGGGTTAGGCTTAGTGTTAGGGTAAGAATAAGGGTTAGGTTGAGGGTTAGGTTCATGGTGAGGTTTAGGTGTAGTATGTGGGTTAGGGCTAGGGTGAGGGCAATGGTGAGGGTTAGGGTTAGGGTGATGTTTATGGTGAGGGTGAGTATTAGGGTGAGGGTGAAGGAGAGGGTTCAGTTGTGGGTTTGGGTTAGGGTTAGGGTGAGGTTGAGGGTGAAGGTGAGACTTAGGGTTAGGTTTAGGGTGACGGTGAATGTGAGGATTAGGGATAGGGTTAGGCTTAGGTTTAGGGTTAGGCTGAGGGTGACTGTGAGCGTGAGGGTTAGGTTTAGGTTGAGGGTTAGAGTTAGGGTGAGGGTTAGGTTGAGGGTGAGGGTTAGGGTTAGGATTAAGTTTAGGGTGAGCCTGTGGGTGAGGGTGAGGGTGAGGGTTAGGGTTAGGGTGAGGGTTAGGCTAAGGTTTAGGGTGAGGGTTAGGTTTAGGGTGATGTTTAGGTTGAGGGTTTTGGTTAGGGTTAGGGTGAGATTGAGACTTAGGTTTAGGTTTAGGGTGAGGGTGAGTGTGAGGTTTAGGGATAGGGTTAGGCTTAGGTTTAGGGTTAGGCTGAGGGTGAATATGAGCCTGAGGTTTAGGGTTATGGTGAGCATTAGGGTTGGGGTTAGGGTGAGGGTAAGTGTTTGGGTGAGTGTTAGGGTTTGGGTGAGTGTTAGCGTTAGGTTTAGGGTTAGGGTTAGGTTGGAGGTTAGGGTTAGGGTGAGGGTTAGCGTTAGGATAATGGTTAGGTTGAGCGTGAGGGTGAGGGTTAGGATTAGGTTTAAGGTGAGCCTGAGGGTGAGGGTGAGGGTGAGGGTTAGGGTTAGGGTGAGGGTTAAGCTAAGGGTTAGGGTGAGGGTTAGGTTTAGGGTGATGTTTAGGTTGAGGGTTTGGGTTAGGGTTAGGGTGAGTGTGAGGGTGAGTGAGAGGGTTAGGATTAGTGTCAGGGTTAGGTTTAGGGTGAGGGTGAGTGTGAGGGTTAGGTTTCGGGTTATTGTTAGGCTTAGGTTTAAGCTGAGGGTGAGGGTGAGTGTGAGGGTTAGGGTTATGTTGAGTGTGAGCATTAGGGTTAGGTTTACCGTGAGGGTGAGGTTGAGGGTTAGGGTTTGGGTTAGGGTGAGGGTTAGATGAGGGTAAGGGTTAGGGTTAGGGTGAGGGTTAGGGTTAGGGTGAGGGTGAGGATTAGCGTTATGGTGAGGGTTAGTGTTCTGGTGCGGATTAGGGTGAGGGTTAGGGTAAGGGTGATGTTTAGGGTAAGCGTGAGGTTGGTTTGAGGGTTTGCATTAGGTTTAGTGTGAGGTTGAGGGTGAGGGTGAGGCTTAGAGTTAGGGTTAGGGTGAGGGTGACTGTGAGGGTTAGGGTTAGGGTTAGGCTTTACACTGAGGGTTAGGCTGAAGGTGAGGGTGAGTGTGATGTTTAGAGTTAGGGTGAGGGTTAGGGTTAGCGTTAGAGTGAGGGTTAGGGATAGTGTGAGGGTTAGGTTTAGGGTTACTGTGAGGGTTCATGTTAGGTTTAGACTTAGTGTTAGGGAGAGGGTAAGGGTTAGGTTGATGGTCAGTTTTAGGGTGAAGTTCAGGGTTAGTATGAGGTTTAGGGCTAAGGTGAGGGTAAGGGTGAGGGTTAGGTTTAGGGTGATGTTTAGGGTGAGGGTGAGGCTTAGGGTGAGGGTGAGGGTGAGAGTTCAGTTGAGGGTTTGGGTTAGTGTTAGGGTGAGGTTGAGTGTGAGGTTTAGGGATAGGGTTAGGCTTAGTTTCGGGTTAGGCTGAGGTTGACTGTGAGCTTGAGGGTTAGTATTATGGTGAGCATTAGGGTTGGGGTTAGGGTGAGGTAAGTGTTGGGGTGAGTGTTAGGGTTTAGGTGAGGGTTAGCGTTAGGTTTAGGGTTAGGGTTAGGTTGGAGGTTAGGTTAGGGTGAGGGTTAGCGTTAGAGGTAGGGTTAGGTTGAGCTTGAGAGTGAGGGTTAGGGTAAGGATTAGGTTTAAGGTGAGCCTGAGGGTGAGGGTGCGGGTGAGGGTTAGGGTTAGGGTGAGGGTTAGGCTAAGGGTTAGGGTGAGGGTTAGGTTTAAGGTGATGTTTAGGTTGAGGGTTAGGGTTAGGCTGAGGGTGAGGTTGAGTGAGAGGGTTAGGTTTAGGGTTAGGATTAGGTTTAGGGTGAGGGTGAGTGTGAGAGTTAGGGTTAGGGTTATTGTTAGGCTTAGGTTTAAGCTGAGGATGAGGGTGAGTGTGAAGGTTAGGGTTAAGTTGAGTGTGAGCATTAGGGTTAGGTTGAGGTTGAGGGTTAGGGAGAGGGTTAGGGTTTGGGTTAGGGTGAAGATTAGATGAGGGTGAGGGTTAGGGTTAAGGTGACGGTTCGGGTTAGGGTGACGGTGAGGGTTAGCGTTAGGGTGAGGGTTAGGGTTATGGTGCAGATTATGGTGAGTGTTAGGGTTACTCTGATGTTTATGGTGAGGGTGAGGTTTGGTTTGAGGGTTTGCATTAGTTTTAGGTTGAGGTTGGGGGTGAGGGTGAGAGTGACTCTGAGGGTTAAGGTTAGGGTTAGGCTTAAGCTGTTGGTTAGGTTGAGGGTGAGGGTGAGGGTTAGTTTTAGGATTAGGGTTAATGATAGGGTGATATTTAGGGTGAGGATTAGTGTGAGAGTTAGTGTTAGGGTTAGGCTTAGTGTTAGAGTGAGTGTAAGGGTTAGGTTGAGGGTTAGGGTTAGGGATTGGGTGAGGGTTGTGATGAGAGTTAGGGTGAGGGTAAGGTTTAGGGTGAGGGTTATGGTGAGTGTGAGGGTTAGGGTTAGGGTTAGGGTGAGGGTGAGGGTGAGGGTGAGGATTCAGTTGAGGGTTTGTGTTAGGGTTAGGGTGAGGTTAAGGGTGAGGGTGAGACTCAGGGTTAGGTTTAGGGTGATGGTGAGTGTGAGGATTAGGGATAGGGTTAGGCTTAGGTTTAGAGTTAGGCTGAACTTGACTGTGAGCGTGAGGGTTAGGGTTAGATTGAGGGTTAGGTTTAGATTGAGGGTTAGCGTTAGGGTTAGGGTTAGGGTTAGGTTGGAGGTTAGGTTTAGGGTGAGGGTTAGCGTTAGGGGTAGGGTTATGTTGAGGGGGAGAGGGAGGGCTAGGGTTAGGATTAGGTTTAGGGTGAGCCTGTGGGTGAGGGTGAGGGTGAGGGTTAGGGTTAGGGTGAGGGTTAGGCTAAGGGTTAGGGTGAAGGTTAGGTTTAGGGTGATGTTTAGGTTGAGAGTTTGGGTTAGGGTTAGGGTGAGTGTGAGGGTGAGTTAGAGGGTTAGGATTAGGGTTAGGATTAGGTTTAGGGTGAGGGTGAGTGTGAGGGTTAGGGTTTGGGTTATTGTTAGGCTTAGGTTTAAGCTGAGAGTGAGGGTGAGAGTGAGGGTTAGGGTTATGTTGAGTGTGAGCATTAGGGTTAGGTTTAGGGTGAGGGTGAAGTTGAGGGTTAGTTTGAGGGTTAGTGTTAGGGTGAAGGTGACGGTTAGCGTTAGGGTGAGGGTTAGGTTTATGGTGCGGATTAAGGTGAGTGTTAGGGTTACGGTGATGTTTATGGTGAGGGTGAGGGTTGGTTTGAGGGTTTGCGTTAGGTTTAGGGTGAGGTTGAGGGTGAGGGTGAAGCTTAGGGTTAGGGTTAGGGTGAGGGTGACTCTGAGGGTCAGGGTTAGGGATAGGCTTT